>NW_027617832.1:0-95182 GCF_964187855.1 Myxine glutinosa
ATTTGCCCCCTGTTAGCGATGGGTCAAAGCTTTTCCAGACAATGGACAGCAAGGGCATCTACAAGATGTGCCTCAAGCTGTTAAATGGGAACCCTTCGTTAAATGGAGTTACCCGATGGAAAGGATTGTTACCCGGAGGACCCCCCTCCGAACCTATCTGGGAAGCCATGTATAGTAAGCCCACATCCAAAAGAACAGGTGATCTCCAGTGGCGTTTGGCCCACTGGATTGTTCCCTCCAACACGTTTATTAGACATTTTTCTCCTGTATCTGTTTGTTGTCCCTTCTGTACAGTCAATGAGGACTTTTCATGCATTCATAGACTGTATCCGATTATTTCCTTTGTTTCATTGGTTTAATTACATTGCACACTAAATGCATGTTACTTTTTCTTTGAGGAATTTCGTCTTTGGTTTTGCTCCTAAACAGAATCCTGCGTCTAAACTGTTTAGTTTCCTAATAGCAACTGCGAAACTTGCTGTTTATTTGACAAGAAAAGACAAACTATCTGGTAAACCGATAGAGCACTGCAATATCATGTTGTGTTTGAATGCATTAGTCTCAGCAAGATTGAAACTGGAATTTACCCTTTCCAACGAGGCTGGAAATTTTCAAAACTTTGTTGATACTTGGTGTGTTGGTGGGTTTTGCGAGGTTAAAGAAAACGAATTTAGAATACTGTTGTGAGATACTGATTGTTTCTTATTTGATGATCATTGGGTGCTTCTTTTTCTTTTTTTCTTTTTATTGGCATTATTGATTTCATTGCAAAACGTGTATATTGTTACTTTTATATTTTTGTAATAAAAAGTCAAAGTCAGTCTCAGTCTCAGTCTCAGTCTCAGTCTCAGTCTCAGTCTCAGTCTCAGTCTCAGTCTCTCTCTCTCTCTCTCTCTCTCTCTCTCTCTCTCTCTCTCTCTCGCGCGCCCTCTGCTGGCTGTCGGTGTGTTTGGGCGCGGCAAGATGGTGGCTGTGCATGTGTGGTGAGGTACGAGCTGCTCTGCTGTTCTACTCTTTTGTCCCTTTCCACGTCGTATCTCACCTTTTCCTTCCCCCTGTTCGTTTATCTTTACATCCTTACTCTGCATTTGTGCCCCAACCCCTCCCCTTTGATCAGACCCAACACTTCGGGGCTTCGGCCTCCCCCATCCCCCTCTGCCTCCCTTTTCCCTCCTCGATTCCCTTTTCTTACCTCGTTTGTATTTATATTCACTCCGTGTCCTTTGTTTCCTTTTCCGTTTCTGAGAGAGAGAAAGAGAGCCCGCAGCTGTTTGTGGATAACTTTTGCATTAATCGGCGGCCCATCCCGTCCTCCGGCTGATCGCTTTTTCTCCACCAGCTGTGTTTGTTTTTCGCCTTTGAAAATCTGTCTCGGCTCGTAATTAATTAATCACTGTTCGAGAGCGATATTCACTCTCCCGTCCTCGTCCCCCCCCCCGCCCCCCCCCGTCCCCCGTCCCTCGCCCCCGTCCCCCGTCCCTCGCCCCCGTCCCCCGTCCCTCGTCCTTCGTCCCTCGTCCCTCTTCCCCCGTCCCTCGTCCCCCGTCCCTCGTCCCCCCCCCTCGTCCCCCCCCTCCCCCCCCCCCTCGTCCCCTGTCCCACCCCCCCCCCTCGTCCCCTGTAAATTATGACCTCGTTTTCGCGTTACGCAGCATATGAAGCGTTAACTCGTAGACATGGCGTTGTTTGTGTCCCACCGAACGAGGTCAGTGTCGAAGACCTCGTTATCGCTGTGGGCAACATAATCGGTATTGATAAAGTTCGCGCGGCCTCACGAATGAACAAACGTGTCGTTATTTTCGTATCCGAGGCTGAACTGGTTCACGAGATTGTACGTACAGGATTATCGACAGATGACGGACATTTCGTACTCGTGTCCCCTCTCGACACTCCAGCCGTTAAGGTCATCATCTCGAACTGTCCTCCATTCCTGAAGAACGAGAGACTGGTCTCCGAACTATCTCGTTATGGTACTGTGGTTTCGCATGTCACGATGTTACCTTTACGTTGCCAGGACGACCGGGCTAAACATGTGATGTCTTTCAGGAGACAAGCTTATCTTGTACTTCCTCCTTCTAACGTCGAAAGAACGCTGAACATTGTTTTGAAATTCAAAATTGATAATCATGATTACCAATTATACGTAACCACTGATACCTTGAAATGTTTTGAATGTGGTAAATTCGGACACCTGAAACGCTCTTGCCCAAAAACGGCTTCGTCGAACGATGGGACAAACCACGTAAACAACAAGGGTTCTTCTTCTTCATCTTTTGCTTCGGCTGTGAAGGGAACATCTTCCATGTCCGGCAATAACGCTCAGCCTTCCCATCCCGATGATCCAAACAGCACAACGAACGTCGGGGATGGTTTCACCATTGTTCCGTCAAGAAAGAGAAAGACCCTTCCCGACGGTCATTTAACTCAGAAAAAGGCAGCATTTAACAATAAGCAACCTGTCGGTAACACCCCCCCAGTCGTGACCGATGCCACTCTACAAGGCTTACCTGGGACAAACCCTGTACCTACAGCCAACAAGTTCGGCCCCCTTTCATGTGAGGACATAGACGTTCCACATGCAGGGACTGGTTTACCTGTTAACAAATCAAATGGAATCGTCTCACCTGTTACGGACTCGGCTATTGGAAAGTCCTCTGATGATTTTGCTGAGACCACTGGTGATGAACCTGCTGAGACCACTGGTGATGAACCTGTCGAGACCATGGATGATGAACCTGCTGAGACCATTGGTGATGAACCTGCCGAGACCACTGGTGATGAACCTGCCGAGACCACTGGTGATGAACCTGCTGAGACCATTGGTGATGAACCTGCCGAGGCCACTGGTGATGAACTTGCTGTCACTTTGGAAAATGTTAATCCTGAGCATGATGATGCTGAATTCCCGCCAGCAGAAAATAGCGAAACTGTCCCAGTTACTGCTCTCACTTCATCACCGGGTGAAGCTGGAATCGCAGGAATCAATATCTTGCAAGAGACTCCTATTCTGCTAGATACCGCCACACCATCGGAGGTTGTTGCAGTCGGGGGAAGCAACATCGCTGCATCTGCTGATGCTGTTTCTGTTTCACAAAATCCACAGATTATTGCTGTTATTCCTCAAAGCAATGTTCCCACGGTGGGAGAGCACACAGATGTTACAACT
Source organism: Myxine glutinosa (assembly GCF_964187855.1). Lineage (NCBI taxonomy): Eukaryota > Metazoa > Chordata > Myxini > Myxiniformes > Myxinidae > Myxine > Myxine glutinosa. The sequence goes on from NW_027617832.1 coordinate 3,167, forward strand.
AGTGCAGGTCCGTGTGCCAATATTGATGACAGCAGCGACATGCAGGATTATACAAGCTTGTGTGATTCGGAAATTAAAACTGACTCCGACGAATCTGACCTGGAGGAAGCAAACAGCCAGGTGGAAGCAATGGAGAAACCTACCAGTCTAGGTCCTACTTCCCCTGAACAAATACGACTTTTCTTGCAAAATACGTACAGGAAACGCAGTATAAACCTAACAGAATACTTTCCCGATTTACCGTCCTTCCTTGAGTGTGCTCAGGCTATTATACGCAGGCCTGACTTATTCAACTTTCCTCAGACACATTGTCACCGTTTAAGAAAATTGATCGCCAAGACGAAAAAGACTCTAAGTTAATTCATGGTGAGTTTCAAGATTGGAACAGTAAATGTCAATGGTGGTGGAAGTTCACTCCGCCAGATCCAGATCAAGCAGCTGATAAACGCAAACGGTCTCGACATAGCGTTGTTGCAGGAGACCCACGCTGTCAGATCTGTTCAGGCCCAGTGGCGGCTCATTATGGATAAGGAGTGTTTCTTTAGTAACAGCTCCTCGTCTAAGGCAGGAATCATGTTTGTCTTAGGGAAACATTTCCAACCATCCTCGCTTCAATTTGCGAATATCATTGATGGCCATCTTGCCTCTGTGACCTTCTATCTCAATCAGGTCAAGTTTACAATCCTTAATGTGTATGCTCCAAGCAAAAATGGTGAGCGGATCTCCTTCTTTGCTGAACTGAGAAAGTTCCTCCAAACACTGGATCTGCAGACTTGTCTAATTATTGGTGGCGATTTTAACTGTACTGTTAATGCCTCATGCGACCGAAACGGGCCGGAACCTCAACCATGTACCGCAAAACTCTTTGCAAATATCATCGCAAAATATAATCTCCATGATGTCTGGCGCTTGCAACACCCTTCCGAACAATCCTACACATGGTGTCGTTGTTCCAACAACCACATCTCACTTGCGAGGCTTGATCGCATTTATGTAAATTCTCACCTGTTACATGGAGTTTGCAAATCTGACATCGTGCCTTCCGGTTTCTCCGATCACTTCCTAGCTCGAGCATTCGTTCAACTCTCGAAACCGTGTCCAGGGAGTTCTCACTGGAAGTTCAACAATAGTTTAATAGAAGACTTCAACTTTATTCAGGCTTTTGAATCTTTCTGGACAGATCTCTTGGAACGGAAGCTAAGCTGTTCTGTTAACCCACTGGTGTGGTGGGATCTAGTAAAAACCCAAATCAAAGGCTTCTGCCAACAATACCAGAGCTTCTCAAAAAGGGCTGATTATGAAGCAAGGAAATTATTGCAATCAGAGATTTTACATCTTCAGAGGGTCACAGGACAAAATAATAATGTGCAAAGAGCCTTAACCGAAAAACAGTCTTTATTGAAAGAAATAACTGAGAGGAATGCACGTGGTGCCCTAGTTCGGATGAGGGTGCAGCACCTTAACGAGACAGACATACCAACTAAGTATTTTTTTTCCTTAGAGAAACGCCTCCCGAACAAACAGCTCTCTCAACTGCGTTTGGCAGACTCATCCATCACTTTCAACCAATCAGTTATTAAACTTTTCACAAAGGAATATTTCTCGAAAATATACTCGATGGAGCAAATAAATCCCGTCAGTGTCGCCTCTATCTCCGTAGGGCTGCCAGTGTTGTGTGAGGGTGGACGTTCCTACCTGGAGGGGCCCATTACCTTGGACGAACTTGGCGCCGCTCTGCACAGCCTTGCTGTTGGGAAAGCGCCCGGATTGGACGGACTCACAACTGAATTTTATAATAAATTCTGGCATCTACTGGGTCCCGAACTCCTCAACACCTTGAACGCAAGCTGCCAGCTTGGAGAGCTCCCTCAGAGTTGCCGACGGGCTATTCTCACCCTCATTCCAAAGAAAGGAGACTTGCTCTATATTAAAAACTGGCGCCCAATCTCTTTGCTATGCACAGACTATAAAGTATTCTCAAAAGCCCTGGCATTGCGACTTACTCCTCATCTCTCCTCATTGTTGAAAGAAGACCAATGTTATTGTGTACCCAAGCGCTCCATCTATGACAACATCTCCCTCGTAAGAGACATGATTGAACTGTGCAAAGAAAACCCCACAGATTTGGGACTCCTTCTCCTTGATCAGGAGAAGGCCTTTGACCGCGTCGATCATCGGTACCTCTTCAAAGTGCTTGAACGGTTTGGACTTGGTCCGACCTTCATTTCTTACATTAAGATACTGTATAACAATATCTCTAGTGTGCTTAAGATAAACAATGGACTTGTTACACCCTTGCCTGTCAACAGGGGAATTCGACAAGGTTGCCCCCTCTCTGGCTTGCTCTATGCTCTCTCCATCGAACCCTTACTGGGTTATTTGCGTGCTAGACTAACCGGGGTTGGTTTTTCTCATCTTGAACGGCCCATTAAGGTGCTGGCATATGCTGATGATGTGTGTGTTTTTGTGCGGAACCTCAATGACATTAACGTTGTCCGTTATTGTCTATCCGTGTTTGAAAAGGCTTCTTCAGCCAAAGTGAATTGGGAGAAAACGAGCGCCATTTGGCTTGGTCCGTCATGTCACTCGGCACCCAAACTTCCTGCTCCTCTTGCATGGGCCACTGATGGCGTGAAATACCTTGGAGTGTTCTTGGGTAATGACGCCACAGTAGCAAAGAATTGGGCTGGTCTGTTGGATCTTGTTGAAGGGAAACTGCAAAAATGGAGAAATCTGATAACACAACTGTCTTATCGTGGAAGGGTCTTGGTGATCAACAGTTTGGTGGCCTCTACCCTATGGCACAGGTTCTTTGTGCTGCACCCTCCGGTAGTGTTGCTTCAACAGCTCCAGAAGTGCTTTGTGTCTTTCTTCTGGGATGGAAAGCACTGGTTGCGACCCGAGGTCCTCAGCTTGCCACTGACCGATGGAGGCCAAGGCCTGGTTGACATAAAGAGCCGGTTAATGGCCTTTCGACTCTCGGTTGCTCTACGCATGCTGTACATGCACCCCTCTCCACCTTGGGTCGGCGTCGCTCGTCGCCTTTTGCAGCAGGCGGGGAGACTAGGCTATGACCACGCTATATTCTTGATGGATCTCTCGCATCTTGATATGTCTCCCCTCTCCAGGTTTTATCAAAGTGTACTAAACGCATGGCGAACTCTAACAACAACAAGAGCTACGCATTCATACACAAAGCAAATGTTCTTGATGGAACCTTTGTTTTACAATTCAATTTTCCATGATATGCCTGCTGATAGGTGCCTCGTTCAACGCTTTGTCGCGAAGAACATAAAATCGGTCGCCGATCTTTTAAGCCCAAGTGGCAGTTGGATCGGAGCTGATGCATTGGCAAGCCTGGTTGGCGTGCGATCCTCCAGAGTTGTGGCACGTATGCTACGCTGTGTGCTTCATACCTATGTACAGCTTGCACCTAACTGGGAGCAAGTCCAAGCAGACAACGAACAAGGTGCCTCTCCTGCTACCTTTCCTGAACTTATTTGCAAGTTTTCTCTTGCCAACTCTCCTCCGTGTACCCCCTTTAGCATAGGATTCAATGGGGTTCCGAAACAAAAAGACCTCTATTTGGGTTGCGTAAGTTTCCTTTTGCAAGGGCAAATGACACAGCGGAGGGTTCGATGGAGAGACCTCTTACCTTGTTCCCCCCCATATTTTCCTAATTGGAAAGGATTCTATCATCCTCCTGTGCCGCCACGACATGGTGACCTCCAATGGAGACTTGCACACTGGATCCTCCCCTCTAACCACTTGCTGCACCGCTTCTCAAGTCTCCTAGCAGATGAATGTCCCTTTTGTAAAAGACCTGAAAACCTCTTTCATATTTATGTTGAATGTCAACGGTTGGCTCCTTTATTTATCTTTCTTAAGAATTGTTTTGGCAGGATTGGCTTGGTTTTCAACACTTGTGTTTTCATTTATGGCTTAGACATCTCACACAAGAATATGAATGATGTGTTAGGTAATTTCCTGCTTGCACAGGCAAAAATGGCAGTGTATAAATCAAGAAAAAGAAAAGTTGATGATCCCGGAGCTAATGAGGAAAATGCCTTATTCTTGTTTAAAAATCTTGTGACGAGCCGTGTAAAGTTAGACTTTGCCTTTTTCTCCATAACAGGAAGGCTGCCACAGTTTGAGACCAAATGGTGCGTGAAAGAAGTCATTTGTAAAATCCTGGAGAAACGTTTACTGTTTTGTGAAATGTTTTGTGCATAATTTTTACTGTATTTTACTGTATTAATATTTTTTTGTTTGTTTCTCTGCTTGAAATGACAATGTGACCCCTATTTGGGGGTTTTCTTTTTCTATTTTTATAATAAAAAGATACAAAAGTCTCTCTCTCTCTCTTTCTCTTTCTCTCTCTCTTCCTCTCTCTCTCTCTCTCTCTCTCTCTCGCGCGCCCTCTGCTGGCTGTCGGTGTGTTTGGGCGCGGCAAGATGGTGGCTGTGCATGTGTGGTGAGGTACGAGCTGCTCTGCTGTTCTACTCTTTTGTCCCTTTCCACGTCGTATCTCACCTTTTCCTTCCCCCTGTTCGTTTATCTTTACATCCTTACTCTGCATTTGTGCCCCAACCCCTCCCCTTTGATCAGACCCAACACTTCGGGGCTTCGGCCTCCCCCATCCCCCTCTGCCTCCCTTTTCCCTCCTCGATTCCCTTTTTCTTATCTCGTTTGTATTTATATTCACTCCGTGTCCTTTGTTTCCTTTTCCTTTTTCTGAGAGAGAGAAAGAGAGCCCGCAGCTGTTTGTGGATAACTTTTGCATTAATCGGCGGCCCATCCCGTCCTCCGGCTGATCGCTTTTTTCTCCACCAGCTGTGTTTGTTTTCGCCTTTGAAAATCTGTCTCGGCTCGTAATTAATTAATCACTGTTCGAGAGCGATATTCACTCTCCCGTCCTCGTCCCGTCCCCCGTCCCTCGTCCCCCGTCCCCCGTCCCTCGTCCCCCGTCCCCCGTCCCTCGTCCCCCGTCCCCCGTCCCTCGTCCCCCGTCCCTCGTCCCTCGTCCCCCGTCCCTCGTCCCCCGTCCCTCGTCCCCCGTCCCTCGTCCCCCGTCCCTCATCCCCCGTCCCTCGTTCCCCATCCCACCCCCACCCCCACCCTCGTCCCTTGTCCCCCCCCCCCCTCGTCCCCTGTAAATTATGACTTCGTTTTCACGTTACGCGGCATACGAAGCGTTAACTCGTAGACATGGCGTTGTTTGTGTCCCACCGAACGAGGTCAGCGTCGAAGACCTCGTTATTGCTGTGGGCAACATAATCGGTATTGATAAAGTTCGCGCGGCCTCACGAATGAACAAACGTGTCGTTATTTTCGTATCCGAGGCTGAACTGGTTCACGAGATTGTATGTACAGGATTATCGACAGATGACGGACATTTCGTACTCGTGTCCCCTCTCGACACTCCAGCCGTTAAGGTCATCATCTCGAACTGTCCTCCATTCCTGAAGAACGAGAGACTGGTCTCCGAACTATCTCGTTATGGCACTGTGGTTTCGCATGTCACGATGTTACCTTTACGTTGCCAGGACGACCGGGCTAAACATGTGATGTCTTTCAGGAGACAAGCTTATCTTGTACTTCCTCCTTCTAACGTCGAAAGAACGCTGAACATTGTTTTGAAATTCAAAATTGATAATCATGATTACCAATTATACGTAACCACTGACACCTTGAAATGCTTTGAATGTGGTAAATTCGGACACCTGAAACGCTCTTGCCCAAAAACGGCTTCGTCGAACGATGGGACAAACCACGTAAACAACAAGGATTCTTCTTCTTCATCTTTTTCTTCGGCTGTGAAGGGAACATCTTCCATGTCCGGCAATAACGCTCAGCCTTCCCATCCCGATGATCCAAACAGCACAACGAACGTCGGGGATGGTTTCACCATTGTTCCGTCAAGAAAGAGAAAGACCCTTCCCGACGGTCATTTAACTCAGAAAAAGGCAGCATTTAACAATAAGCAACCTGTCGGTAACACCCCCCCAGTCGTGACCGATGCCACTCTACAAGGCTTACCTGGGACAAACCCTGTACCTACAGCCAACAAGTTCGGCCCCCTTTCATGTGAGGACATAGACGTTCCACATGCAGGGACTGGTTTACCTGTTAACAAATCAAATGGAATCGTCTCACCTGTTACGGACTCGGCTATTGGAAAGTCCTCTGATGATTTTGCTGAGACCACTGGTGATGAACCTGCTGAGACCACTGGTGATGAACCTGTCGAGACCATGGATGATGAACCTGCTGAGACCATTGGTGATGAACCTGCCGAGACCACTGGTGATGAACCTGCCGAGACCACTGGTGATGAACCTGCTGAGACCATTGGTGATGAACCTGCCGAGGCCACTGGTGATGAACTTGCTGTCACTTTGGAAAATGTTAATCCTGAGCATGATGATGCTGAATTCCCGCCAGCAGAAAATAGCGAAACTGTCTCAGTTACTGCTCTCACTTCATCACCGGGTGAAGCTGGAATCGCAGGAATCAATATCTTGCAAGAGACTCCTATTCTGCTAGATACCGCCACACCATCGGAGGTTGTTGCAGTCGGGGGAAGCAACATCGCTGCATCTGCTGATGCTGTTTCTGTTTCACAAAATCCACAGATTATTGCTGTTATTCCTCAAAGCAATGTTCCCACGGTGGGAGAGCACACAGATGTTACAACTAGTGCAGGTCCGTGTGCCAATATTGATGACAGCAGCGACATGCAGGATTATACAAGCTTGTGTGATTCGGAAATTAAAACTGACTCCGACGAATCTGACCTGGAGGAAGCAAACAGCCAGGTGGAAGCAATGGAGAAACCTACCAGTCTAGGTCCTACTTCCCCTGAACAAATACGACTTTTCTTGCAAAATACGTACAGGAAACGCAGTATAAACCTAACAGAATACTTTCCCGATTTACCGTCCTTCCTTGAGTGTGCTCAGGCTATTATACGCAGGCCTGACTTATTCAACTTTCCTCAGACACATTGTCACCGTTTAAGAAAATTGATCGCCAAGACGAAAAAGACTCTAAGTTAATTCATGGTGAGTTTCAAGATTGGAACAGTAAATGTCAATGGTGGTGGAAGTTCACTCCGCCAGATCCAGATCAAGCAGCTGATAAACGCAAACGGTCTCGACATAGCGTTGTTGCAGGAGACCCACGCTGTCAGATCTGTTCAGGCCCAGTGGCGGCTCATTATGGATAAGGAGTGTTTCTTTAGTAACAGCTCCTCGTCTAAGGCAGGAATCATGTTTGTCTTAGGGAAACATTTCCAACCATCCTCGCTTCAATTTGCGAATATCATTGATGGCCATCTTGCCTCTGTGACCTTCTACCTCAATCAGGCCAAGTTTACAATCCTTAATGTGTATGCTCCAAGCAAAAATGGTGAGCGGATCTCCTTCTTTGCTGAACTGAGAAAGTTCCTCCAAACACTGGATCTGCAGACTTGTCTAATTATTGGTGGCGATTTTAACTGTACTGTTAATGCCTCATGCGACCGAAACGGGCCGGAACCTCAACCATGTACCGCAAAACTCTTTGCAAATATCATCGCAAAATATAATCTCCATGATGTCTGGCGCTTGCAACACCCTTCCGAACAATCCTACACATGGTGTCGTTGTTCCAACAACCACATCTCACTTGCGAGGCTTGATCGCATTTATGTAAATTCTCACCTGTTACATGGAGTTTGCAAATCTGACATCGTGCCTTCCGGTTTCTCCGATCACTTCCTAGCTCGAGCATTCGTTCAACTCTCGAAACCGTGTCCAGGGAGTTCTCACTGGAAGTTCAACAATAGCTTAATAGAAGACTTCAACTTTATTCAGGCTTTTGAATCTTTCTGGACAGATCTCTTGGAACGGAAGCTAAGCTGTTCTGTTAACCCACTGGTGTGGTGGGATCTAGTAAAAACCCAAATCAAAGGCTTCTGCCAACAATACCAGAGCTTCTCAAAAAGGGCTGATTATGAAGCAAGGAAATTATTGCAATTAGAGATTTTACATCTTCAGAGGGTCACAGGACAAAATAATAATGTGCAAAGAGCCTTAACCGAAAAACAGTCTTTATTGAAAGAAATAACTGAGAGGAATGCACGTGGTGCCCTAGTTCGGATGAGGGTGCAGCACCTTAACGAGACAGACATACCAACAAAGTATTTTTTTTCCTTAGAGAAACGCCTCCCGAACAAACAGCTCTCTCAACTGCGTTTGGCAGACTCATCCATCACTTTCAACCAATCATTTATTAAACTTGTCACAAAGGAATATTTCTCGAAAATATACTCGATGGAGCAAATAAATCCCGTCAGTGTCGCCTCTATCTCCGTAGGGCTGCCAGTGTTGTGTGAGGGTGGACGTTCCTACCTGGAGGGGCCCATTACCTTGGACGAACTTGGCGCCGCTCTGCACAGCCTTGCTGTTGGGAAAGCGCCCGGATTGGACGGACTCACAACTGAATTTTATAATAAATTCTGGCATCTACTGGGTCCCGAACTCCTCAACACCTTGAACGCAAGCTGCCAGCTTGGAGAGCTCCCTCAGAGTTGCCGACGGGCTATTCTCACCCTCATTCCAAAGAAAGGAGACTTGCTCTATATTAAAAACTGGCGCCCAATCTCTTTGCTATGCACAGACTATAAAGTATTCTCAAAAGCCCTGGCATTGCGACTTACTCCTCATCTCTCCTCATTGTTGAAAGAAGACCAATGTTATTGTGTACCCAAGCGCTCCATCTATGACAACATCTCCCTCGTAAGAGACATGATTGAACTGTGCAAAGAAAACCCCACAGATTTGGGACTCCTTCTCCTTGATCAGGAGAAGGCCTTTGACCGCGTCGATCATCGGTACCTCTTCAAAGTGCTTGAACGGTTTGGACTTGGTCCGACCTTCATTTCTTACATTAAGATACTGTATAACAATATCTCTAGTGTGCTTAAGATAAACAATGGACTTGTTACACCCTTGCCTGTCAACAGGGGAATTCGACAAGGTTGCCCCCTCTCTGGCTTGCTCTATGCTCTCTCCATCGAACCCTTACTGGGTTATTTGCGTGCTAGACTAACCGGGGTTGGGTTTTCTCATCTTGAACGGCCCATTAAGGTGCTGGCATATGCTGATGATGTGTGTGTTTTTGTGCGGAACCTCAATGACATTAACGTTGTCCGTTATTGTCTATCCGTGTTTGAAAAGGCTTCTTCAGCCAAAGTGAATTGGGAGAAAACGAGCGCCATTTGGCTTGGTCCGTCATGTCACTCGGCACCCAAACTTCCTGCTCCTCTTGCATGGGCCACTGATGGCGTGAAATACCTTGGAGTGTTCTTGGGTAATGACGCCATAGTAGCAAAGAATTGGGCTGGTCTGTTGGATCTTGTTGAAGGGAAACTGCAAAAATGGAGAAATCTGATAACACAACTGTCTTATCGTGGAAGGGTCTTGGTGATCAACAGTTTGGTGGCCTCTACCCTATGGCACAGGTTCTTTGTGCTGCACCCTCCGGTAGTGTTGCTTCAACAGCTCCAGAAGTGCTTTGTGTCTTTCTTCTGGGATGGAAAGCACTGGTTGCGACCCGAGGTCCTCAGCTTGCCACTGACCGATGGAGGCCAAGGCCTGGTTGACATAAAGAGCCGGTTAATGGCCTTTCGACTTTCGGTTGCTCTACGCATGCTGTACATGCACCCCTCTCCACCTTGGGTCGGCGTCGCTCGTCGCCTTTTGCAGCAGGCGGGGAGACTAGGCTATGACCACGCTATATTCTTGATGGATCTCTCGCATCTTGATATGTCTCCCCTCTCCAGGTTTTATCAAAGTGTACTAAACGCATGGCGAACTCTAACGACAAAAAGAGCTACGCATTCGTACACAAAGCAAATGTTCTTGATGGAACCTTTGTTTTACAATTCAATTTTCCATGATATGCCTGCTGATAGGTGCCTCGTTCAACGCTTTGTCGCGAAGAACATAAAATCGGTCGCCGATCTTTTAAGCCCAAGTGGCAGTTGGATTGGAGCTGATGCATTGGCAAGCCTGGTTGGCGTGCGATCCTCCAGAGTTGTGGCACGTATGCTACGCTGTGTGCTTCATACCTATGTACAGCTTGCACCTAACTGGGAGCAAGTCCAAGCAGACAACGAACAAGGTGCCTCTCCTGCTACCTTTCCTGAACTTATTTGCAAGTTTTCTCTTGCCAACTCTCCTCCGTGTACCCCCTTTAGCATAGGATTCAATGGGTTTCCTAAACAAAAAGACCTCTATTTGGGTTGCGTAAGTTTCCTTTTGCAAGGGCAAATGACACAGCGGAGGGTTCGATGGAGAGACCTCTTACCTTGTTCCCCCCCATATTTTCCTAATTGGAAAGGATTCTATCATCCTCCTGTGCCGCCACGACATGGTGACCTCCAATGGAGACTTGCACACTGGATCCTCCCCTCTAACCACTTGCTGCACCGCTTCTCAAGTCTCCTAGCAGATGAATGTCCCTTTTGTAAAAGACCTGAAAACCTCTTTCATATTTATGTTGAATGTCAACGGTTGGCTCCTTTATTTATCTTTCTTAAGAATTGTTTTGGCAGGATTGGCTTGGTTTTCAACACTTGTGTTTTCATTTATGGCTTAGACATCTCACACAAGAATATGAATGATGTGTTAGGTAATTTCCTGCTTGCACAGGCAAAAATGGCAGTGTATAAATCAAGAAAAAGAAAAGTTGATGATCTCGGAGCTAATGAGGAAAATGCCTTATTCTTGTTTAAAAATCTTGTGACGAGCCGTGTAAAGTTAGACTTTGCCTTTTTCTCCATAACAGGAAGGCTGCCACAGTTTGAGACCAAATGGTGCGTGAAAGAAGTCATTTGTAAAATCCTGGAGAAACGTTTATTGTTTTGTGAAATGTTTTGTGCATAATTTTTACTGTATTTTACTGTATTAATATTTTTTGTTTGTTTCTCTGCTTGAAATGACAATGTGACCCCTATTTGGGGGTTTTCTTTTTCTATTTTTATAATAAAAAGATACAAAAGTCAAAGTCTCTCTCTCTCTCTCTCTCTCTCTCTCTCTCTCTCTCTCTCTCTCTCTCTCTCTCTCTCTCTCTCTCTCTCTCGCTCTCGCCCCCTGCTGGCCGTTTCGTGTGTTGGGCGTGGCAAGATGGCGCGTGCTCGTGCTTGTGTGTTGTAGCTCCTGGCTCGTGTTGTTTTTCATCCTCTCCCCACCAACCTTTTTACCTTTCCCCTTCCTTTGGTTTTTTCCTTTGTACTCTTGTCGTGTATGTTGACCTTTTTCCTCCCTTCCTGCTTCGTTACCACCTGTCCCTCGTTTTTTTCTCCTCCTTCGAGACAGAGAGAGGGAGAGCCAGCACGGTAAGGGTTTGTTTGAACCACGTTTTTTCCTAACGTGGTTTAAACCGTGCTTTCGTTTCTAGTTACTTAATATATATATATTTTTTTTCTATTCTTTTTTTTTTTTGGGATTATACAAATCTATTTGCTTTCACTTCGTTTCTCCTTTGACGATATGGCTAATAGGAGTAGCCAAAGGCCTGCCGATCGTGTTACCGATGAGGGTTTATCGCGTAAGCACGGGCTGTGCCTTGTCCCACCGGAGGGAGTTGAAATGGATGACATTTTGCTTGCGATTGGGGATTTGATCGACGTGAGTAACATTCGTGCCGCGTCTCGTATGAATCACAAAATTGTGGTTTTTGTTTCGCAAATAAGTCTGGCCGATATTGTTGTGCAGAATGGTTTGACCTTGGGAAACGATCTGTTTGTTCCTGTGTCGTCGATGGACACGCCGGCAGTTAAAGTCATTCTGAGCAATGTTCCGCCTTTCCTAGGTAACGAGGAAATCCTACACAAGCTAGGTGAGTTTGGCACTGTCGTCTCTCGAATCATTAGGGTTCCTCTACGTACGAGAAACGGCAGGTTGAAGCACGTACAATCGTTTAGACGTTTTTGTTTTGTTGTTCTAAAAGACGCAGCGAAGCAGTTGAACACCTCCCACACCTTTAAAGTAGGCGAGCATGAATATAGAATCTTCATGGCGACCGAGACCTTGATCTGCTACGGATGTGGAGCACACGGACACACTAAGCAGTATTGCCCAGACGCCAAGAAGACGTACGCTACAGCAGCTGGGTCGGCCCCCCCTGTAACTGATGCAGTGCCCCCCGTTCATGAGCCTGGTGGAGTACAGACGCCCACACCAGAAGACCAGGGTGTGGAAAGTGGTGGCGGTGTTGCTGAGGTTAGTGCAGCAGGGGTGCACCCAGTCGATGAGGACAAGAGGCTGCAACCTCAAGAGAATATGGTCTTTGAGGAGGTATTGATGAAAGGCACCGAGGCTAAGAGGAACCTAAAACGTACCTTTTTGAGCGCCGAGGTGGAAGACAAAGGTAGCAAAGTGATACTCGTACAAACAAACAGTATCTCAGACTATCCTGATGATTCTCAGCAAGCTGGGCAGGGTGGTGACGAAACAGAGGAGAGTAGGACTTCACCCCTTGCTCTTGTTGAAGAAAATCAATGCAGCAGTATTGGTTGTGATGATGGCACCATTGTCCCTTGTGACAACGAGCAGTCCCAGGGCCTGAGTGACAACGGTTGTTGCTCACATCCGGTTGAAACGACCAAGGATGATGGTCCAAGCAGACCTATAATAGGCAGCAGTGGTGGCACAGATGTGCCCCTTGTGATGCAACAAGAAGACTGCAGTGGTGATGACACAGAAGGTGTGCCTGCTCCTGACACACAACAAAGGAGTTTCAACGTTGATGTGGTTAGGGAGCTGGATGAGGAAGCTCAAAGCCTTGTGTCTGTGAATGATCATCAAGGAGAAGAACAGATGGAAGCAACAAAGGAAAACGTCATCAGTTTCCTAAACGAGACGTTTAGGCAACGCTACGTTGTGATCAAAGACCATTTTCCCGATGTGAAAACTTTCATCAGGGCTGCAAGACCCCTCCTGCAAAGAAATGACCCAATGGAAATCTCGGAGGCCCAATTTCAGCGTCTTCGGAAAGCGGTCACAAAGGCGAATAAGGAATTGCAGGCGGAGGGTGAGTTACCTTTGTAAATGGCTTTGCGAAAGATATGTATCGCATCCCTGAATATCAATGGGGGTTGTACCCCCTTACGAAAAATTCAGACAATTCAGGCGATGGAGAGGGTGAAAGCCGACATCATCCTGATACAGGAGACTCATGCTACGAACACCCTGGTTGCTGAATGGGGAAAACTTTATCGAGGGCAGTGGTGGCTGAGTGGGTTTACCACACCCAAAGCTGGTGTTGCCATCGCCTTGAGTGATAGAATCCCTGCTCGGAAGATTGTCTTTAAGGAAATTTATAAGGGACATCTGATAGCGGTGGATTTCTATTACAACACGCAAAGGATCATCATTGTGAACGTATATGCACCGAGTGAGCCCATGGAAAGAAGAGTGTTCTTTTCCACTCTGCATGACTTTGTAAAAGGACTGGATACAACCGCTTTCATCTGTGTTGCTGGTGATTTCAATTGCACTATCAATCCTTCCGTAGACAGGACCGGTCATGAACCCCATCCAGCTTCTATGAGGATTTTGGAGAACATCATCAAAAATCAGCATTTGAAAGATGTTTGGAGGTTGCAACACCCAACTTCACGGTGCTATACATGGTGCAGATGCCATGATGGGAGGATATCAATGGCAAGGCTAGACAGATTCTACGTGAATAAGCCAATGCTAAATGTGATGGCCACAACCCAGATACTCCCAACTGGTTTCACAGACCATTACCTGGTTTCAATGGGTTTTAATTTGCCTCTGACCTCAGGGGGTAGTGCGTATTGGTCACTTAATACCCACCTGCTGAATGATATGAGATTCAAAGAGGCTTTTCGAGCCGTGTGGGAAAGAATTCGGTCCTCCAAATTTGAACATGCTAACCTTCGACTGTGGTGGGACCTCGCAAAGGGTCAGGTCAAATCGTTCTGTCAACAATATAGTCTTTATGCCACTAAATTGCAAAATCTCTCGATTGATTCATTAAAGGCTGAAATTGCAGCCCTGGAGGAAAACATTAATACGGCTGGGAAAGACACTACAGGTGACCGGCTGCTATGGACTAAAAAGGCAATGTTGACTGAACTGGTACGGCAGCGAGCAATGGGCACCCTGGTACGCATGAGAATGAGTTATTTAACGTTGGATATGCCAAATAAGGCCTTGTTTGGTTTGGAGAACTCTGTTAAAAAATCACAACAGATTCATGGGCTACGTGCTGCTAATGGGCCAATAGTGACCTCCCAACAGGAGATTAAGTCTGTTTTGAAGGTTTTTTATACAAACTTGTACTCCCCCCAGAGCATAAGTAATGAGACCTTGCAGGAGCTGACTACCGGGCTTCCAACACTTGAGGAAGACCAGCAACGCACATTGAACATGTCAGTTTCGGCTGCTGAACTTGAAACTGCTATGCGGAGCTTGAAGGATGGTAAAGCCTCTGGGATTGATGGTTTGCCCGGAGAGTTCTATAAGACTTTTTGGAAACTTGTGGGACCTGACCTGCTTGAGGTATTTGATGAATGCCTTCATGTTGGAGAGCTTCCCCTGTCCTGCAGAAGAGCAGTCATTTGCCTGTTGCCAAAGGCTGGGGACACTCAACTAGTCGAGAACTGGCGGCCTGTCTCATTGCTGTGTGCGGATTACAAGCTTTTGTCGAAGGCCTTAGCAAACCGTTTGGGAACTGTGATCAGCTCTATTGTGCACCCTGACCAGACCTACTGTGTACCAGGAAGGTCAATTTATGACAATATTTTTCTGATAAGGGATATTATTTCTTGTAATAAGTACGTGCGTGCCAGTTTTGGGTTGTTGTTTCTTGACCAAACAAAGGCTTTTGATCGTGTTGATCATACATATTTGTTTTCTGTTCTGGAGCGGATGGGTTTTGGCGAAACTTTCATTTCCTATGTCAAGCTGTTATACACTAACACCTTCTGCATGATGAAAGTAAACAACAGTTTATGTCCCCCTTTTCCTTTCCGTCGGGGTATCCGTCAAGGGTGTCCCCTTTCTGGACTTCTGTATATAATTGCCCTTGAACCACTCTTAGCATCCATCAGGCAGCGAATAACTCAGGATGTGGGAGCCGTTTTTGTTTCAAGATTTGTGGTCACAGCTTATGCTGATGATGTATGTGTTCTGATTAAGGGCCCAAGTAGTGTTGCTGCGGTGCAGCGTTGCTTTAAAGACTACTCTGCGGCCTCTTCCGCCGAAGTAAATTGGGGCAAGAGTGTAGCCTTATGGTGCGGTTCAGATAACCTTTCTTTAACACTGCCACCGTCACTCCCACATAATCTAGAGTGGAAAACAGATGGAGTCAAATATCTTGGTGTCTATCTCGGCAACCAGGAAGTAGAAACGAAGAACTGGGAAGGAATGATTGAACAAATTACACACCGGTTGAAACGATGGGAAGGACTGCTGCGATCTCTTTCTTATAAAGGCCGCTCTCTTGTTATAAATAACTTGATAGCAGCAAGATTATGGCATAAACTAATTGCCTTGCAGCCACCCAAGGAGTTGATACCAGCCATCCAGCGGGTCTTGGTTAATTTCTTTTGGAATGGATACCACTGGCTTCGGCCGCAAATACTGTACCATCCTCGGAAGGAGGGTGGACATGGAATTGTGGAGGTGTCCACCCGGCTTATGGCTTTTCGCCTACAGTCTGTGCAACGTCTGTTGTATGCTGAAGAGCTGCCCTGGCGCTCATTTGCGTTTTTCTTGTTGCAACAAGCGGGAGGCCTGTGTTATGATAGGCACTTGTTCCTGGTGAACCTTGACCGTGTCAGCTTAGTTTCAATCCCAACTTTTTATCAGGGTTTGCTGAGAGTTTGGAAAGGTTTTGGGGTTCATCGTTACCTTGAGGCTTATAATTGCCGGATGTTTATCCAAGAGCCTATTTTCTATAACGGTTTTTTTCCATGCATTCCTCATAGTCCGACTTTGATTAGGAAATTTACTCAAGGAGGAATTGGCAAAGTTTGTGACCTGAGGGATACATCTGGGACAAAATGGATGTCTGCTGGCAGGGTGGCGGCCATTCTTGGTTTAAGATCCGTGCGTATTGTCAGCCAAATTATACGCATCGTCAAGAGGAAGTTTAAGGAGTTAAATATTGGCTGGGAAGGTATAAACAATGTCGAGGATGTTCGGCTGTCTTTCCCTGAAATTAAGGTGCTCCCAGCTCTCCAGTCGAATGGTGAACTTGTCTCTCCTTTTCATTTGGCAACAAAGGCTGGTATTCATAAGCTCCTTCGAGAAAACCAAGCATCACCCTTCTCCGGAGTAACAAGAGTGGCCTTGTGGTCCGAAAGGTTAGGGCCAGGGTCTCCTGCCACGCCACTGTGGCCTAATATGTACAAATTACCTATTTACGGGTTCCTCGCAGATATCCAGTGGAGACTAGCACATTGGGCTCTCCCTACGAACACCTTTGTTCATCACCTTGACAGCTCAGTGCCAGTAGCATGCCCCTTCTGTGTACAGAAGGAGGATCTCTTTCATGCCTATGTGAAATGCGAAAGACTAATACCTCTTTTCTTGATTCTCACACACCTTTTTGATCAGTTGTCTTTTCCTTTTACTTCACATTCTTTTATTTTTGGTGTATCTTTCAGACCCTCCTGCAAGGACTCTGGTGTCCTCCTAAACTTCTTAGCTGCTGTAGCAAAATACTCAATATATAAATCGAGGAAAATTAAAATTGATAATGGGCATGGGTTTGATGTTGTTCCTATGTTTAAAGGGCTGGTGTCTGCAAGAATAAGGTTAGAGTTTGATTATTATGTGGCGAATGAAAATGTCAAACTCTTTGAATGCAAATGGTGTATCAATGAAGCCTTATGTGTTGTGAATGAATCGAATTTGTGCTTTTCTTTTTAACATTAAGAACTGTTGTTTTTTTCTATTTTTTTCTCTCCTGTAAAAATGTAACTTGACCTGGTGTGTTTTTTTGTGAAATAAATGGTGTTGCAAATTCAATTCTCTCTCTCTCTCTCTCTCTCTCTCTCTCTCTCTCTCTCTCTCTCTCTCTCTCTCTCTCTCTCTCTCTCTCTCTCTCTCTCTCTCTCTCTCTCTCTCGGTTGGCACCCCTTTTTACAGTTTTATCGCGTGTGGTCCGGGGGCTTGGCCTAATTTTTACGCATTGTGTTTTTATCTTCGGTTTCACTACTTCCCGCCTGTGTAAAGATGAGTGCCTTTTAGCCAACTATTTTGTCTTCTGAAGCAAAACTTGCCATATACTTGTCGAGAAAACACAGGATGCAAAATGCCTGTAATTCTGTTGATGATGCTGTTCACCTTTTTAAAGCCTTCGTCACATCGCGTGTAAATCTTGAGTTTCAATCGAATGATTGCACAGTGTTCTCACAACGGTGGTGTGCCAAGGCATCCTTATGTCAACTGGCTGATGGTTCTCTTACAATGAATTTATGATTTATCTTGTCTCCCATTTTAAACTTGTACAGCCATCGCCTTGAATTGTTTTTTGGGTTTTCACTGTGAACAATGTTTTCCTGGCAACAAACGGGGACAAATGTCGAATGTTTCTCTCTCTCTCTCTCTCCCCCCTCTCTCTCTCTCTCTCTCTCTCTCTCTCTCTCTCTCCCTCTCTCTCTCCAAATTTGTGGGGGGGGGGGGGGGGGGGGGGGTTACAGCTCGACCCGGGGGTAAATGAGTGAACGGATCACCGCTGTAGCCCCAGAAAGCTTGCAACTCCAAAGCGTCATACAGATGGAGCATCTGTATGTAAGATGGAGAACCTACAAGATGGGGCACCTGCAAGATGGATGACCTGCAAGATGGATAACCTGCAACATTGCGTGCCTGCAAGATGGTGTACCTCCAAGATGGAGCACCTCCAAGATGGAGCACCTGCCCATTACGATCGGCCTTTTTCCAACACCTCTGGAGTGGCTCACAAGTCCCCAAGTTCATCAAGGAAAACATATCGGAAAAGTGTTATGATGTAATGCGTTCACAAACATTCCTCCAGCAGTGAACATGGTGACGTGTTACATGGTGCATTCAGAAAAGAACACGGTTGGGAAGGACACGGATGCTCTGTCGCTCCCGGCTACTGGTTGTGCGAGGTTTACCTCCTGGTCTGTCCATTTGGATCGCATTGGGATCACCAATAAAAAAAGAAAAAGAAAAAAGTCCCTCTCTCTCTCTCTCCCTCTCTCTCTCTCTCTCCCCCTCCCTCTCTCCCCCGCTCTCTCTCCCCTTCTCTCTCTCCCCCCCTCTCTTTCCCTTTCTCATTTTTTCACTTAATTTAATCAAACACTTAATTTGCTCTTGATGTGTTCATAGCCCTTGCGTGAGCATTTCCTTTAAAATTGTTTGTGGTTTCTGTTTGTGTCCTCACCTTTGGTTGGTAAAATTCTTTATACTTGCTGGTTTCTTTTGAATATCCTTTGTTCTTTTTTGGTGTGTTTATGATCCTTATACAATGTTTCTTTGAACTCGTTGCTTGGTTTAACACTGCTTTGTGGAATGGTTTTATACTTTTATAATAAAAGGATACAAAAGTCAAAGTCTCTCTCTCTCTCTCTCTCTCTGTCTCTCTGTCTCTCTGTCTCTCTGTCTCTCTGTCTCTCTGTCTCTCTGTCTCTCTCTCTCTCTCTCTCTCTCTCTCTCTCTCTGGCGCCACCTATCGGCTGTCGGTGCGTTGGGTGTGGCGTCATGGCGGCTGTGAGCAACTGCTCTGTGCTTTGGTGAGCCCGTTGCGTTTCCCCTCCCCTCCCCTGCCCCCCCTCCCTCTCCTTCTCCATCCTGTGTGCTTCGGCATTGTGTTTTCATCCGTTCTGCACCCTTGTCTTCGAGAGAGAGAGAGGATTGAGAGCGGGCCCTTGTTGGGTGCGGCCTACTGGCTTTGACGGCGCTTTGTAAGCCATTTTTGTGCTTAGAACGCACGTTTTTTATTTACTTTAGCTCGATTATTTAGGTTTAATACCTTCTTGTCCGGTCCGGACAAGGGGGGGGGGGGGGGGGGAATTTGATCTGTTTGTTGGTGTTCGACAAACATTGGGTTCTCTCGGTTCTTGGCTACGAACTTTTCTTTGGTCGAGTTAGAATGGCGGGCGAACGTTTCCGCATTGATACGTACGAATCGCTAACTCGTAAACACGGGCTAGCTTGTGTTCCTCCCAACGAGGTGGAAATTAACGATGTGCTTTCCGCCATTGGAAACATCGTTGGTGCACACAGTATTCGCGCTGCCTCTCGTATGAATAAGAAATTCGTCGTTTTTTTGTCCGAGGAGCACATGGTAGCGAGTGTAGTCGAACATGGCTTGTTCATTGAACCGAACACGTTCCTCTCTGTGTTCGCTTTACAAGCCCCGACGGTAAAGATTAACATCAGTAATAACCCGCCATTTATTAGAAATGAGGAGTTACGTGAACAATTAAACAAGTTCGGTAAGGTCGTATCGAGGATTTCGATGGTGCCGATGCGAAATGTTTGCGATCGATTCAAACATGTCATGTCCTTCAAGAGAGTGGTGTACATGATACTGCCTGCAAATGTAAAAACGCTCAATGGCGTGTTGAGTGTGAAAATCAACAGCTTTG
The DNA here is from genome assembly GCF_964187855.1 of Myxine glutinosa. Lineage (NCBI taxonomy): Eukaryota > Metazoa > Chordata > Myxini > Myxiniformes > Myxinidae > Myxine > Myxine glutinosa. The sequence continues at coordinate 22,812 of NW_027617832.1, forward strand.
AATACAAAATGTATGCCTCCTCGGAGGCTATGACGTGTTTCGAGTGTGGGGCTTACGGGCATGTGAGGAGTGCCTGTCCCAATGCGGTTAAACCGCAGGAACGCGGAGGATTGGTGAGGAGTGACTCCTCTTCACCGCACCATGAAGGGGAGGAGGCAGATCGAGTGGTTAATCCACCCACCGCACCGACTGCGGTGAGTGAAGCGCCAGACCCGTCCCCCCCGACCGGGGGGGTGGGGGAGGGAGTGATAGACTTAGAACGTGAGGTGACTAACCCTGCCCCTCCACTTAAGGTGGGAATAAAAATGGTTGAACCCTCTCTCATTTCGTCCACGGTACACGACAGTGCGGACGATACCATGGAAGTATCCGTAGTGGACACCAGGAAAAAAGGTCAGAAGCGTTCAAGTGATGAATCCTGTGATTCCGAAGACAAACAAAATAAGATTCAGATCGTGTCAGGTTCGCAGGACCTCCAGGGTGAGGCCTACACCGGAAACTCCTTGGCGGTAATGGAGATGGTACAGGAAGTGTGTGTACATGAGGAAGATTCGCTGGCACCACTTGCTGAGATTGAGTATGACCTGGAAAATAGTCGATCCTCTCAGGATGTGGTAAGTCCTTGTCCTGATAACCAAACTCGCTCAGACGAGTTAGCAGCTGGATCTGCTAGTGAGGAAAAAATAGATAAAGGGGAAAGTCCTTGCGACTGTGAGGATAACGTTAACCCTTCGCTGACAGATAAAAATGAAAGGGATGATGAGGTGGGGGAGGCAACACACTTATAGCTACACACTTATAGCTACATACTTATAGCCACAGAGGATATGGTAAATTTGGAAGGGTCTGCAAAGAGTGCGGAGGTCCTTGACCCTGTAGAATTGCTGTTTCCAAAACTAAGTGTTCAGCAAATAGGAGGAAAAGATGCAGATCAAGATGAAGCACTTGATTCTGATGAAACCTCTTCTACTCCACTCTTTAGTGCTTCAAGGGCTCAAGAGAGTGAGGCGTGTGATGACAATACCATCACCATGGTTTCTCAAGAAAATGTTATCAAGTTCCTTGAAGAAACGTTCAGGAAAAGACATGTAAAAATCAAAGACTACTTTCCGAATCTGCATGATTTTATTTTGACTGCAAAGAACATGATTCGTGAACCGTATCAGGTTAACATGTCAGAACCTCAATTCCAGAGGCTAAGAAAATGTGTAACTCGAGCGGGCAAGGAACTTCATGAATAGTTAACAGAGTGGAGATAAAAGTAGCATCCTTAAACATCAACGGTGGTCGCAGTTGTGTGCGTCGCCTCCAGGTGTTTCAAATGTTTCAGAATGAAAAAATTGATGTGCTGATGTTACAAGAGACGCATGCAAATCAGTCTTCTGAGGTTGAGTGGCGTAATCTATCTATAATTCCAGTAATCTCTGTGTGTTTGTTTGTTTGTTTGTCTGTGACCGCTGTTTCTCGACAACCACGGGTCCGATATACTTTAAACTTGCCAGGTATATTGCTGGGGACCCGAGGATGTGCCTTTTCAAGGTTTCATATTAATCGGACAATTACTTACCGAGCTATGTCCAAAAAACGATTCAACCAATCAGAGAGCAGCGAGCTATCGCGTGTGCCGAACGTGGCGAACACACTCTGCCTCGGATGGCACATTTGAGAGCGTATTCATTTATTTCACGTTTGCAAACTATGTTGGCGCTATGTTGGCGTTAAACTATGTTTTAAAACTAATAAAAACCATTTCATGTAAATAGAGGGGGGGGGGGGGGGATTGTCACTGTACTCGCAAGCCGTTCGCCGTTCGCTTTGGCGTTGCGAATGAACCAAAACATTTCATGGACCAAACCATTTCATGTAAAGCGTTCGCCGTTCGCTTTGGCGTTGCGAATGGACCAAAACATTTCATGAACCAAACCTTCATGTAAATAGAGGGGGGGGGGGGGTTGTCACCGTACTCGCACCCACGTACCCACGTACCCACGTACGGGCATTGCACCCACGTACGGGCATGCCCTAGTATCTTTAAAGGTTGTAACTTTTTCTCCAGTGCTTTTGTTGATGCCAAGGCTGGTGTTGCAGTAGTCTTACATCCTAGACTCCAGCCATTGGAGATCAGATGTAGAGAAATTTGCAAGGGCCATTTACTATCTGTGGAGTTTGTCAGCGGTAACCAAAAGATTTGCACGACTAATGTATACTGCCCTAGTGCGAACTCTGCAAGAAGTGCTTTTCTTCACAAGTTAGCAGGTTTTTTAAGCACTATTGACCTGTCCATGTTGGTTTGCTTGGGGGGAGACTACAACTGTACCCTCAACCCACAACTTGATAGAAACACTCCTGAGCCTCATCCACCGAGTGCAAGGCCTTTGGCACAGCTCATTAAAAAATTTCAACTTGTGGATGTGTGGCGGGTACAGAACCCTAATATCCGGCAGTACACGTGGGTTTGTGCCGCAAGAAAACTTTTGACAATGGCTCGTTTGGATAGAACTTATGTTAACCATGATAAGGTAAATCTTGTCAAGAATTCATATATAAGGCCATCTGGTTTTTCTGATCATCACATGGTTGTTGTTGTATGTGGCCTACCTCATCACGTGTGTAGAAGTGCATATTGGACTTTCAATGTCAAACTTTTACAAAGTGAGCATTTCAAAGAAGCATTCAGAATGGTATGGAAGGAATGTGAAATGCAAAAGTTTTCCTACCTAAATTTAAGGCAATGGTGGGATTGCACAAAATCCCAAATTAAGTGTTTTTGCCAGCAATACTGTCGTTATAATACCTGTAACACACTCGGTGTGATAACTGCCTTAAAAAACGATATACTTTATTGTGAGCAGAAATCTGGAATGTCCAACGAAAATGTCCAGCAGTTGTCAGAGAAAAGAACACTACTGGCTGAAATGGTGAGAGAGCGTGCATCTGGTGCTTTCGTCCGACTGCGAATGGACAATATCCAACTTGACAAACCAAACAAAGACTTTTTCAACCTGGAAAAGACAGCCAAGACCCCTCAACAAATTCACGCTTTGCGCTCTTCTGCCGGTGCGCTTCTGTCTTCTCAAAGTGACATCAAAGATGAATTACGAAACTTTTATTCAAAGCTGTTTGCCTTGAGAACTGTGAACCAGGAAAACAGAAACGAGATGTTTGAACTGCTCCCATCTTTGTCTGAAGACCAGCGACAACAACTGGAGCCTGGCATCTCTCTCGGAGAACTTACTGTTGCTCTTAAAGGAATTCAAGATGGGAAAGCCCCTGGACTTGACGGCCTCCCAGTTGAATTTTACAAGGCTTTTTGGGACATTCTAGGCCCTACTCTACTTGACATCTTTCATGATAGCCTTGAACAAGGTGAATTGCCACTAAGTTGTCGGAGGTCAGTTTTGTGTCTCCTTCCAAAAAAAGGGAACTTGCAAGACGCCACAAATTGGCGGCCTGTGTCACTCCTAAATACGGACTATAAAATATTGTCGAAGGCGCTCGCGATACGTCTAAAGGAAGTCATCCCCCTTTTGATTGATATTGATCAGTCTTATTGTGTTCCTGAGCGTTCTATTTACGATAACATTTTTTTGGTGAGAGACTTGATCAGTCTCGGTCGTACTACATCTCATGGTTTTGGTTTGGTTCTTTTAGATCAAGAAAAAGCTTTTGACAGTGTTGACCATTCTTTTTTGTTTGCTGTACTACAGAGAGCTGGTTTTGGACAAAATTTTGTTTCCTATGTTAAGTTGTTGTATGAAAATGCATCCTGTCTGTTGAAGGTAAACAACAGCTTATGTTGCCCTTTTCCCTTTCAGCGAGGCATCCGTCAGGGCTGCCCGCTTTCAGGAATGCTATACAGTCTCTCGGTCGAACCTTTACTAGCTTTGCTCCGAAACTCAGTGGAAGGCGTCTCCTTAACAAAAAACCACAAAATGGTTACTTCAGTTTATGCGGATGACATTTGTGTTGCTGTTTCCAGCCAAAATGATGTGGGTGAGGTATTTCGATGTCTGTCCCAGTTTGAGCTCGCCTCCATGGCAAAAGTAAATTGGAACAAAAGTGTTGCCTTATGGGTGGGCCCCAGTCCACCTTCCTCAGCTCTGCCTGTGTTACCAGGAGGAATGCAGTGGAACAAAGAGGGGTTTAAATATTTAGGGTTATTTCTCGGAGTCCAAGCATATGAACAAAAAAATTGGGAGGGTTTCTTGGAAAGAATTAAGCAGAAACTGGCTAGATGGAAACGGTTGCACCACCTTCTATCCCTTAAGGCAAGGGTGACAATAATAAATAACCTGGTGGTTCCTTTTATTTGGCATAAAGTTATCCCCCTCCAACCTCCGAGATACTTGGTCACAGGCATTCAGAGGGTTCTAACTCAGTTTTTCTGGGGAGGCCACCATTGGCTTGGACCAGACACGGTGTGCAGACCCCGAAATGCAGGTGGCCAAAGCTTGATACATGTTCCGAGTCGGATAATGGCTTTCCGCATGTGGACGATAAAGCGTTTATTGTATGGTGAGTGTGTCCCATGGCGGCCTCTCACAAACGCTTGGCTGCAGGAAGCAGATGGGTTGAAGTATGACCGAGAGCTCTTCCTCATGGACCTGCAGCATGTCAACACGACTCTGCTCCCCGAGTTTCATCAGAGCCTTCTGAATGCCTGGCAAGTCCTTGGAATACAACGATTAGAGGTGTCCTACGATGCAAAAAAATATATGCATGAGCCATTGGTTCTGAATCCTTTATTCCCTGAAATTTCAACCTCCAGGTCATTTATGCATTGCTTCACCTGTAATGGAATAAACAGAGTGCGAGACCTGATGAAGCCTTCCCTAAATGGATGGTTATCCACCGGTTCTCTCACATCAAAAGTGGGGGTTCGGTCATCTAGAATGGTGGACAAAGTTTTGAGAGTTGTGATTAAAACTTTCAGGGAATTAAATATCGGGTGGACTGGGGCATATGAAGTGGTGGACTCTCGTCTCTATTTCCCCGAGCTCCAAGTCACCTCAAAAAAACAACAGGGTGTCTTCTCAAAGTCAGATGGTTGCGGTGTGTTCCATGTGATGGGAAAAAAAGGTATTTATGGGATATGCCAAGAGGTGCTTATACCGGGTTTCACAAAACCTTTAAAAAATCGGTGGGATGAGATCATTCCGGCTAATTCGTTCCTATCTCCAGTGTGGAAAGAGATGTATAGGTCTCCAACCTTAGGTCGAACCGGAGACTTAAATTGGAGACTAGTTCATCAGGCCCTGGTCACCAAATACTTACTTAATAAGTTTAATCCTTCTGTACTGAATGTTTGTCCTTTTTGTGAAGAGGCTGAAAATGTGACCCATGCTTTTGTGAAATGTAAGAGATTGGTACCCCTTTTTTGTTTCCTCCAACAGCTCTTTTATAAATTTCAGTTTGTTTTTTCTGTTGCAATCTTTGTGTATGGCATTGAAAGGAGCACCAAGAACAAGACACCGGTCCCTTTCTTGAATTTTCTGTGCGGAATTGCTAAACTCGCAATATATAAAACTAGAAAGATCAAATTGAGTGGCAGAGATGAAAATGTGCTGTTTTGCTTCAAAGGAATAGTGTCGGCCCGGATAAGTTTCGGCAGTGTGAACGACGATTGTTTTACAGATGAGGTGTTGAGTTGGTTTTTGTAATTATACTTACGCTCAATGTCCACATATACATGTATATACATTCTTTTTGCTTGTACAACTTTCTTTTTCTTGTAAAAATTTTGCGGTGTTCTTCCATGTGTGTTTTGATACTTTTATAATAAAAGCACATAAAAGTCAAGTCTCTCTCTCTCTCTCTCGCCCCCTGCTGGTCGTTGGTGAGTCGTGCGTGGGTGTGGCAATCATGGCTGCTGTGTGTGAGGAGCTGTGAGTACTGTGTTGTGTTGTTGCCTTTCCCATCCCCCTTTTCACTCCCTCTGTGTCCTTGTACGTGTTTGTGAAGTTTTCCCCGTGTTTTTCCTTCTTTGTTGAGACAAGAGAGAGAAAGAGAGTGAGTGAGTTTGGTGCGAGTCCTAAAGAACCTTGTGTTCTTCGGGCCTGTGCTCTGCTTGCCGTGTTCTTCATTATCGTCGTTTATCAGCTCCCTTATTCAATTCTTTTCATTTTATCTTCGCCTGCAGGCTTTGCTTGCGATAGGTTCTATTTTGTTTTGTTTTTTCAAATTTTTCCTTAGTTTTGGTTCATTTATCGCTATGGCAAGCGGTCGTTTGCAGAATAGTATTTATGAGTCGCTGACTCGAAAGAATGGAGTCATCGTGAGTCCGCCCGACGGAGTTCGGGTCGAGGACATTGTGTTGGGCTTGGGAGAGCTCGTTGGGATCGAGAACGTTTTAGCGGCTTCGAAGATGAACCAACGAGTTGTGGTTTTTCTTTCAGAGGAGCGCTACGTAGCCCAGGCGGTCGAAACGGGCTTGTCGGTACCGCCGGACATTTTTGTTAATGTGAGTCCGATGGACACGCCGGCGGTGAAAGTGATTTTGTCGAATATTCCGCCGTGCGTGAAAAGCGGAGATATTGTGTCCATTTTAAAACAGTTTGGGACCGTGGTGTCACGAGTCTCCATGATTCCTCTTCGTTTGCGATCCGATTCAACGGTTCGTCACATAATGTCGTTCCGACGGCATTGCTACATCGTGCTAAAGAACAACGCCCAGTCACTCAATGCGTCGGCAACGCTGGTTGCTGATAAGCGAAATTACACGATGTACATCGCAACGGAGACGATGACGTGTTTCACCTGCGGGGAGCACGGACATTTGAAAGGTGCTTGTCCGACGTCCATGTCCGGTGGCACATCGACACGGAGGGAGCCAAACGCTGCCTCAAGTGGCACATCGACACGGACCGAGCCAAACGCTGCCTCATGTGGCACATCCAGGACGCTGGATCAGCCTTCACTTCTGAGGCTTGAAACTGAGGAACCCCCGACGGAAGACGGGGTTTTCATCACTGTGACCTCCAAGAAGAGGCAAAAACGTGGCGGGGTTGGTGAGGACGTGCAATCGAGCCGTCCAAAAAAAATGGCGTCGGCAAAGGAGCTTAACGTTCCTGTTTCAGAAACGGATTCGTCCACGGCTGGTTTTGCTTTGCAAAACAGATTCAGTGTTTTAGGCGAAGAAGAAGAAGAAGAAGAAGACGTTTCCGCACCTGATTGTTGCGAGCCGCGCACAACGGCCCCAGATCCGATCGTAAACACCTCCATGACTACTGGCAAGGTGACCTCTAATGAGGTGCCTGATGCACCCCCACTCCCTGTTGAGTGTGAAATGTCGGAAACCATGGAGGCGGAAAATGTAACGACCTCTTCTCCGGTAGAGTGCGAAGCCTCCATTGCAGAAACCTCAGTTTGTCACCTGGATTTTAAAACCCCCATTACGGAAACACCGGTCCTGCCTCTGGAAAAGGGCGAATTTTCCGCTGTGGAAACACTCACATCAGAGTGTGTTAATGTTAATAGAAACTACTCTGATGATGACTCAGACGGTGCCTCGTCGCTTGCCTCCGGTGCTAGTATTGAAGCCTGGAATGACCCAGGTTTGGCTCAAGGTTCCGAGGGAGGCGCTGAAGTGTCACCCACCAAGATCTTAAAGTTTCTTCAAGACACGTTTCGAAAGAAACAAATCAAAATCAATAATTTTTTCCCAGATTTGTCTGCTTTCATAACTTCCTCCAAACATCTCCTCCTCAAGGCAGAACAGCTTGGTGTGACAGAGTCACAAGTGTTTCGCCTTAGGAAATGTGTGCTCAAAGCCAGGAAGGAGTTGCAGGCACAGTCTGACTTCTTCCCCACTTAATTATTCATCTTTAAATTTACAAGATGACCTTTTCTATTGTAACCTTAAATATTAATGGGGGGTGCTCCCCCCTGCGTAAGGCCCAGGTAAAGTCGCTTGTCCAGCATAAACGCTTTGATATTGTTCTTTTGCAAGAGACGAGGTGTAGCCCTTCTTGCGTTAGTGAATGGAACAGAATGATGAAAGGACAGTGGTTCTTTAGCAGCTTGGCCTGCTCTCGTGCTGGAGTTGCTGTCTATTTGCATCATTCTTTCTGTGCACAGGGTGTCGCTTTTAAAGAAATTATTAAAGGGCATTTAGTCTCAGTGAATTTCTTTTTTAATGGTTATAAGCACACGATCCTAAATGTATATTCACCGAGTAATAGCACAGAAAGATTTAATTTTTTTACACAGTTGGATTTTACTCTCACGCACCTTGACTTTGATGGTATTGTTTGTCTGAGTGGGGATTTCAACTGCACAATGGACCCCACTCTTGATCGCAATGGAGCAGAGCCCCATCCAGCAAGCTTGGTGCCTCGAAGGGGAGCATTGTCCAAGTTTTCCTTTGTGGATGTGTGGAGGCTCCAGAATCCATCTGCACGTCAATATACATGGTGCCGCTGTGCAAATGGCCGGCTGTCTCTTGCGAGGCTGGACAGAATATATGTCAACAGTGACTCCTTAAATGTTGTGGGCCACGCTGTTGTAGCCCCGAGCGGTTTTTCGGACCACCATATGGCCATTCTTCATGTCCTTTCTCCGGCCCGGAATCGCGGTGCTGCTTACTGGACTTTCAACGTCAGCCTCTTGCAAAATGAAGTCTTGATGCTTTCCGGGCCTTTTGGGAAGTTATAAAGTTGCGAAAGCCTTCCTTCTCTTGCCTTGGGCAATGGTGGGATAACGCAAAGGCCCAGATTAGGTCATTTTGCCAACAATATAACTCCTTTTGTACGATGAATGAAACAGCGATGCAAACTCTCATCGCCAAAGAGATCTTGTGTCTGCAATCAAACCTTCTGGCCCAGAGCGCTGAAAGGACTTGTTCTTTAATTGTGAAGAAGAAAGCCCTCCTTGCTAAGCTCTGCGCAAAGCAGGCTCGAGGGGCTCTAATACGATTACGAATGGAGAACCTGCGTTTCATTGATACCTCTTCGAAATTCTTCTTCGGTTTGGAACTGCGAGCGAAGAGAAACCAGCAAATAACTTCACTGTGCAAGCAAGGAGGTCGAACGACTCAGGACCAAAACGAGATCAGAAATTTGGCCAAAGAATATTTTTCAGATTTGTATTGTGCTAGGAACACAAAGAAGAATGTGATTCTTTCAATGACTGCTTTTCTGCCAACCCTGTCTGAGTCTGCATGGCAGCAACTGGACGAAGAAGTTACCCTAGGGGAACTCTTTGCCGCTTTGCAAACTTTGCCCACCGGCAAGGCTTCGGGGCTGGATGGAATCCCTGCGGAGCTCTATAAGGCCTTCTGGGACCAACTGGGACCCGAACTGCTCGGCCTCTTAATTGAGGGCCTGCATTCAGGCTTATTACCACTCAGTTGCCGTAGGGCTGTACTTGCCCTTATACCCAAGAAGGGAGACCTACAACAACTTCGGAATTGGCGTCCAATTTCCCTCCTCTGCACTGACTATAAAATTATTTCAAAAACTCTCGCAAACCGCCTCAAGCCTGTCATCGGGGATATTGTACACCCCGATCAATCATATTGTATCCCAAAAAGAACAATACATGATTGTATTTTTATTGTGCGTGACGCGATTGACATTTGTACCGCGGAACAAAGAAATGTTGGTCTAGTGTTTTTAGATCAAGAAAAGGCTTTTGATGCCATCGATCATTTTTATCTCTTTGCTGTTTTACGGGGGTTTGGTTTTGGTGAAACTTTCATCGGTCACGTCAAATTATTGTATAATAATATTTTTAGCCTGCTTAAGGTGAATAATATTTTAAGTCAGCCTTTTTCTGTGACTCGGGGTATTCGCCAAGGGTGCCCTTTGTCCGGCCTTCTTTATTCCCTCTCCGTTGAGCCTCTTCTGAATCGGTTGCGCACACGGCTTCATGGTTTCTGTCCTCTGCCATTGGCCAAACCGGTAAAGACCGTCGCTTATGCGGATGACCTATGCGCGTTTGTTAATTCGGATGAAGATATTTGTGCCCTGGTCGAGTCCACCAATGAGTTTACCTTGGCTAGCTCCGTAAAGGTCAACTGGCAGAAGTCCAAAGCTCTTTACTTAGGTCCCCAGAATGGTATCCCCCCTCCGACCCTGCCAATGCAGCTTGAGTGGGCACATGATGGGATATGCTACCTCGGGGTCTTTCTCGGCACTCAGGATTTCTTTTCTAAAAACTGGGAATCGCTGATTACCAAGACTGAGCAGCGGCTGCAAAAATGGAGGGGACTATTGAGACAGCTTTCCTATCGGGGTCGTACTCTGGTCATCAATAATCTTGCGGCATCGATGCTGTGGCATAGGTTTATGGCACTACAGGCCCCAGGTTCTATTCTTAAAAAGCTCCAAAGTATTTTTATCAATTTCTTTTGGGATGGGAAGCACTGGCTCCGGCCCGGCGTAATAAGTCTGCCCATTGCTGAAGGTGGACAGGGATTGATAGACGTAACAAGTAAAGTGATGGCTTTTCGCCTCCTTGCATTACGAAGGCTGCTGTATTCCGATGTACCATGGAAAGCCTTTGCTCACTGCTTGCTCAGGCAAGCAGGGAGACTTGGCTTCGGTGACGAAATCTTTCTTCTTGACGCAGCGAGGGTGGACATAACATCGATCCCCTTGTTTTACAGAAGTATGCTGGAAGCATGGCGGACAGTCGCGTTTTGCCGCGACACCAGTGCCTATACTCTCCAAATGTTTTTAAATGAACCAATTTTCTTTAATCCCTTTTTTAAAGGGGTCTGTAGTGACCGTTCCTTTGTGCAAAAGTTCATTGATGTCAACTTTACCAGGGTCAAGCACCTTAGGAATCCCTTTACATATAGATGGAAGCCAGCTGCTAATGTTGCCGTGGCAACTGGTGTGAGATCCATCAGAGTTATTGGAAGGATTTTCTCTGTGATTTCACGAGCTTTTAAACTAACCGGGCTAAAGTGGGATCCAGAGATTGAGGCTGCCCTCCCTCTGTCCCAATGTCCTTTTCCTCGTCTTTTAATTTCATTTCGGGGTTTTATCTCCTTTAACTCGATGGAGAAATCCTCGGTGTATAGTCTAAGTGTTAACACTCTCATTCCTGACAGACCTGCAGAGCCACGAGCTCATTGGAAAGCATTGCTTCAAGCTGGCCATTCCGCAACAATCAAATGGCACGTGATGTATAAGGAGCCAATCGTCAAGCACTCTGGGGATTTACAATGGCGGCTGGCGCACTACATCTTGCCTTGCAATGTTCTGTCCCATCGCATATGTTCTGAAAATTCAGAATTGTGCCCCTTCTGCGATGCCCCTGAAACCATTTTTCATGCCTTCATTGAGTGTTCGAGACTGTCCTCCCTTTTTAATATTTTATTACGTGTGACTCAGGGGTTCGGTTTGATTTTCACACATTGTGTTTTTATATATGGTTTTAATATTTCTCATTTAAGTAAAAATGAATGTTTTTTAGGGAACTTCTTGTGCTCTGAAGCAAAGCTTGCCATTTATCTTTCAAGAAAACGGAAATTGCAGAACATTGATATTTTAGCTGATGACCTTTTAAGGATTTTTAAAGCGTCGGTTACATCTCGTGTCCATTTTGAGTTTGAAACCCATGATTTTGCTGTCTTTGAAAAACGATGGTGTGCCAAACAATCTTTATGTAGCTTGGTCAATGGTGTTCTAGTAATTAATTTATAATCTGGAATCTTTGCTTCTATGTTACCCCATCCACCATGCTCTTCCTCTGCATGTGTTGCATGTATTTTTCTTTGAAGTAAGCCATAACCCTTTTGTTTGGAAATAATTGTCTGGAATCACATTGAATGATACCTTTCAATAAAGAGGAACAAAAATCAAAATCTCTCTCTCTCTCTCTCTGTCGCCACCTATCGGCTGTCGGTGCGTTGGGTGTAGCGTCATGGCGGCTGTGAGCAACTGCTCGGTGTTTTGGTGAGTCCGTTGTGAGTTTTCCCCCCTCTCCTGCCCCCCCCCTCCCTCTCCTTTTCCATCCTGTGTGCTTCGGCATTGTGTTTTCATCCATTCTGCACCCTTGTCTTCGAGAGAGAGAGGATTGAGAGCGAGCCCATTTTGGGTGCGGCCTACTGGCTTTGACGACGCTTTGTAAGCCTTTTTTGTGCTTATAATGCACGTTTATTATTTACTTTAGTTCGGTTATTTAGGTTTGATACCTTCTTGTCCGGTTCGGACAAGGGGGGGGGGGGGGATTTCGCTGGTATGGCGAATACACGCTCTCGTTACGAGGCGTTCGAAAATTTAACGCGTAAGCATGCATTTGCATGTGTTCCGCCTGAAGGAGCTCCGGCTGAGGACATCATCCTTGCCGTGGGATCCATCATAGGAGACGGTAATGTTCGTGCGGCATCACGAATGAACCAGAAATTTGTTGTCTTCGTGTCAGAAGAAAAACTCGTTCATGACGTCGTTAGTACCGGTCTAACCATAAAAGGGGGTCATTATATTACGGTATCCCCTATGGATACGCCAGCTACCAAGATAACAATATCCAACGTTCCACCGTTTATGCCAGGCGAGAAACTCCTATCCGTTCTGTCTCCTTATGGTTAAATTGTTTCCCGAATCTCAATGATTCCGCTCGGGTGTCGCAGCGATCGTGTTAAACACGTAATGAGCTTTAGGAGGCAGGTGTACATGATTCTCCTGGATCGCGGAGCCGATACAGGTTTAAATATATCCTTTAAAGTATCGTTGGATGATCGGGAATACCACATGTATGCTTCCTCAGCCTCCTTAACTTGCTTTACTTGTGGAGAATTCGGACACGTTAAAAGATTCTGTCCTAGGGCCTCTTGTCCGAAGTGTGGTGAACCGGGACATAACGAAAGGGTTTGTAAAAAGGCGAATCCCTCCACCGCGCCTTGTGACACCCCGACCATGCTCGCTGACACCCGGACCGTATCTCCTGTTACCCCTACTGTACCTTCCGTCACCCGGACCGTATCTCCTGTCACCCCTACCTTACCTTCCGTCACCCGGACCGTACCCTCTGACACCCCGACCGCACCTTCGGACGCCCCGACCGCACCTTCAGACGCCCCGACCGTACCTTCTGACACCCCGACCGTACCTTCTGACACCCCGACCGTACCTTCTGACACCCCGACCGTACTTTCTGACACCCCGACCGTACCCTTTGACCCCCCGACCGTACCCTCTGACACCCAGACCGTACCTTCTGACACCCCGACCGTACCTTCTGACACCCCGACCGTACCTTCTGACACCCCGACCGTACCTTCTGACACCCCGACCGTACCTTCTGACACCCCGACTGAGTTGTCTGTCACACCGGTGCTTTTCGATTCCAATGTGATGACACCCACCGATGTGACTGACACAACTAGCATTGCCCTCTTTCCCGAACCCATGAACGAAGAATCCACAGTGTTTGCTAAAAAGCGAAGAGCACCAGCGCCAAGCAGTTTCGCTGGTGCTGCAAAGAAGGCGGTCATGGGCGGCACCATTTCCGGTGCACATGTGTCCGAGTGTCCCTCTGACATTCCCTCACTAACTGAGTACATGAATACCGTTGTCAATGACACCAGTGAGTCTCATTATGTAAATGAGCCGAAAAATAAAATTTGTACCTCTCACCTGGAAGTTTCCGAGTGCGAAACCTCCAGTGAAAGTATTACCATTTCCGAGCTGGGAAATGTTTTTCCGCTTGTCCCCCCTTTAAATACCGAGCAGACTAAGGATTCAATAAACGTTCCCACTGTACAAACGGGGCCGGCAAATCTGAGTTTGCTGGGATCTCAAACCTAAGCTCCGACCCCAGATACAAATATCCACCAAAGTGTTAACGAGTGCTCTCGGGAACACCTTGGGAAACTTGTGAAGGTGCCTCCAGACAAGACCGCGGGGGCAGCGGGTAATACCCCAGATCCTGACGACATGTTATCTGACGTGTCTGAGTCCGAAGATGACATTGAGGCAACCGCGCTGTCACAAGCGATGACAGGTCACTCGCAGGTATCCCCTCAACTCATTCTTACCTTCCTTAACGAAACGTATCGTCACCGCAACATTGTCATTAAAGACTATTTCCCTGACTTGGCTGCATTCATGTGCACCGCAAAGTCAATAATCAAAGCGCGTGAGGATTTTGACCTGACGAAATCTCAATTCCACAGGTTAAGAAAGTTTGTTACTCGAGCAGGTACGGAGTGTTCCCAAGCACAGGGCGATTTCATTACCACGGAATGAAAAACATTTCCTTTGCGACCTTAAACATGAATGGTGGGGGTGCAAGTCACCTCCGTCAGGCCCAAGTCAAAAACTTGTTTGACCGTAAAAAGGCAAATGTTCTTTTACTACAAGAGACCCACATCACACCTAACGTGGAACATGACTGGTGCCAAACTTTCAAAGGGCAATGCTATTTTAGCAATCTGTCAGCCTCATCTGCTGGGGTTGGGTTTTTTCTAAAGCCAGGTCTAGCTTTTGAGTCTTGTCATTTTCAGGAAGTCATAAAAGGCCGGCTTATTTCCCTTCAGCTTGCACATCAAAACTTCCGCTGTACCATTTTCAATGTGTACGCACCTAGTGAGAGCAGGGACCGAAAGGCCTTCTTCACCTCCATGGTAAACCACCTGAAATCAGTTGATCTCGACCAATGTGTGTGCATTGGTGGTGACTTTAATTGCACCTTTGACCCTTCGAAGGATAGAAACTCTGCAGAACCCCACCCCGAGTCCCATGCGGACCTATCCCGTTTCTTTAAGACGGCCGGTCTACTGGATGTTTGGCGATTGCATCACCCCAACATAGTCCAGTTTACCTGGTGTCGATGTGCCAATGGCCGGGTGTCTTCGGCAAGACTCGACCGCTGGTACATTAATGTACCCTTTAGGAACGTCGCGGCCTCTTCAGGTTGTTTTCCGTCATTGTTTTCAGACCACCATATGGTAACCTTAGATCTTTCTTTTCCTCGACCCACATGCAGAAATAGTTACTGGAAGTTTAACGTTAAACTTTTAGAAGATAGTTTATTTACAGACTCCTTTCGTGATTTCTGGGCTGAAATGAGTACTAAAAAATCTTCTTTCTCCTCAATTAGTCTCTGGTGGGATAACCTAAAGGCCCAAATTCGAGTATTTTGTCAACAATTTAATTCGCACTGTACCAATGTAAAACATATCACGATGGCTTGCTTGGAAGCAGACATCTTAAGGTTAGAGAGCAAGTTGGCCAATGAGAGCAACCCAGTGAACTATCGGTTGCTACTCGAGAAGAAGGCCCAATTAAGGGATTTGATCCATGAAAAAGCAGCGGGCACACTAGTTCGGCTAAAAATACAAAATATAAAGGTTTCAGATACCCCAACTAAGGCTTTCTTTCACCTAGAAACTGTAGAGAAACCAGCACGACTTATATCTTCGGTTTTGGACCCAGGGGGGAACATCCTAACAAATCCGAGTGATATAAGATTAAATGTAATCGATTTCTTTTCTGAACTTTTCAAGGCCAAAACAGTTTCTCACGAAATGATGAATGTTTTGACCTCTCATCTTCCTTCTGTGGCTGAGGCCCAACGTCTGGAACTGGATGCTCCAATTACCCTTCCAGAGCTAACCGGTGCACTCGCTGAGATGGAGTCGGGAAAAGCCCCTGGCATCGATGGCCTACCGGCCGAATTTCTTTCGGCATTCTGGGACATTTTGGGCCCAGAGCTGCTCAATGTTCTGGATGCATCTCTTTTATCCAGAGAATTACCGCTCAGTTTTAGAAGAGCAGTACTCTGCCTGCTACCCAAGACTGGCGATCTCCGACACCTGTCAAACTGGCGTCCGATCTCTTTGTTGTGCACGGATTACAAACTGTTTTCCAAGGTCCTTGCGAACCGGTTGAAGACAGTTATTGGGGACCTGGTGTCACCTGATCAAAGTTGCGGCATCCCTGGCAGATCCATCTATGACAACATATTCCTAGTCAGAGATTTGTTAACTGGTAAATGTGTCAAAGAGGATTTTGGATTGGTGTTTCTTGACCTTGCAAAGGCCTTTGATAGCATTGATCATGAGTTTTTGTGTCATGTGTTACAAGCTTGTGGGCTTGGCACTAATTTTAGAGCCTACATAGCTTTGTTATATGCAAACATCTCCAGCTTGATCAAAGTTAACAACGAATTTTGCCCACCCATAAAGGTTCAGAGAGGGGTAAGGCAAGGTTGTCCACTTTCAGGTCTATTATTTGCCCTCGCCTTGGAGCCCCTCTTAATCGCCCTCAGAAAGGATATCCCTGGACTTGTCCTTTCTCCAGGACACCCACCTTTGACCCTGTCAGCTTATGCCGACGACCTTTGTGTCATTATAAAAAGAAAATGCGACAGTGACGCCATTGCAAAGTGTTTGTCGGACTTCAACCTTGCCTCATCATTAAGGTGTAATTGGGGGAAAAGCAAGGCTCTGTGGATCCCCTTTCCAAAAAATGACTTACCTATGCCACCGTTATTACCACCACCTCCCCTTCCTGCAGAGCTAGTGTGGGCAAACGATGGCATCAAGTATTTGGGCGTCTTCCTCGGTCCTCCTCAGTATGCCCAGAACAATTGGGACAGGATCATTGACCAGGTAGATGGGCGTTTGAGCCGATGGAAAAGAGCTCTTCCCCACCTTTCCTATAAGGGTCGCGCGCTAGTTGTCAACAACCTCGTCACTACCCTTTTGTGGCACCGGTTCATCTGCCTGCAACCACCGGAGGTTTTGCTCCAAGTTATCCAGAGGAAACTGGTGGATTTTTTTTGGGGAGGCTACCACTGGCTTCGACCCAGCGCCATATGTTGTCCCTTGGCCGAGGGTGGTCATGGCCTAGTCGATGTGAAATGCCGCCTGTTGGCCTTTCGGCTCCGCTCCATCCAACGCTTGCTTTATGCAGAACACCTACCAGGAAAGCCCTTAGCCTGCTCCATTCTTCAACGAGCTGGGAGGCTCGGATACGGACAGGAACTTTTCCTGACCAACCTTCAACACGTCGATACATCTCTGC
Organism: Myxine glutinosa; assembly: GCF_964187855.1. NCBI lineage: Eukaryota > Metazoa > Chordata > Myxini > Myxiniformes > Myxinidae > Myxine > Myxine glutinosa. The sequence goes on from NW_027617832.1 coordinate 39,791, forward strand.
TCCCAGTCTTTTATCAGAGCCTCTTGAATGCCTGGCAGGGCGTTTCGATAAGTCGCCAAACAGACTCGTATGGCACTAACATGCACGCGAGCCTTTATTTTTCAACCCACTTTTCCCCGATATCCCGAGGAGTCGCGACTTCTGCCAGCATTTTATAGTGGCCAACATCCTGAAAGTGTGTCATCTCCGACACGACTCTGGACAGGGATGGAAGCCTGCGAACGAGCTGGCGGACCTAACAGGTGTTCGGTCCAGGAGGCAAATCGGGAACATACTAAGAGTGGTGATCCGAAGGGGCCACCAGCTAGGCCTACATTGGACGCAGGACGCAGAGGTTGAGCCCACAGTCCCAAAATTAGGTGTCGCTTTTACCCCAAACGAGCTGCCCCCCATGAGCGCAGGGTCACCCCCCTTCCATGTTATGAGCAGCAAGAGTATTTATAGGTCTTGTGTGAAACTTCTTCTTGGGGACTCACCTCTAGCTGGGGTTACCCGGTGGAAAGGACTCTTGCCTCCCGGTCCCCCCTCTGAGCCTTTATGGGATACAATGTATGCTGGACTTATTTCTAAAAGAACAGGTGACCTTCAGTGGCGTTTGGCCCACTGGATTGTTCCTTCCAATGCTGTCATTCGTTTTTTTCCCCCCATTTCCGGCTGTTGCCCCTTTTGTCCGGTGAGGGAAGATTTGTTTCATGCTTTCATTCATTGTGAAAGACTTTCTCCTTTGTTTCATTGGTTAAATTTTATTTCCCATAGATTGCAGGTTACCTTTTCTTTGAAAGCTTACATCTTTGGCTTTCCTCCCAAAAAGGGAACCACATCTATTGTATTCGGGTTCCTAACCGCTACCGCTAAACTGGCCGTATACCTGTCGCGGAAGGCGAAGCTGGGCGGCAGACCCATGCAGGAATGCAGTATTATGGTGTTTTTTAGTTCGTTGGTGTCAGCAAGGCTCAAGCTTGAATTTGGCTGTGTCCAAACTGCAAACGACCTTGCAAATTTTGTTGCGACCTGGTGTGTTGGAGGGATTTGTGAGGTCCAAGATAACAAATTGTTAATTTCTGTATAATACAGTGCGGGTGTTTCTTATACACTGTTCCATGCTTCTCCTTGCCGGCGTTCCCCCCCCCCCCCCCCCCTGGTCTTGACCTACTCTTTCTTTCTTAAGTCTCTCCTCAGGGTTGCAGATGCGATTGTAAATTTGTACATATATAATTATGCCTAGTTTAGAAATTATGCCTAGATTTTCTCCTCGTGTGTTTTTTTTGGTATTTGCACCTTTTCTGTCGCTTGGTTTGCAGTGCACCGATTGTTTTTTCCTTCCGGGATTGCTATGATTTTACTGATTTTCCTGGATGAATTGCTTTTGGTGGTACTCTTGTTTTATACTTTTATAATAGAAAGAGCTTAAAAGTGTCTGTCTGTCTGTCTGTCTCTCTCTCTCTCTCTCTCTCTCTCTCTCTCTCTCTCTCTCTCCTTCAGAGACTTCAACAGATGACATAGAGTTCTTTTTGCAGCAATTGTGAACATGTTCTGCATTAGTAACAATAAAATATATTATACTAAGGGAGAAGAACAAGGCAAAAAGTACAAGATTTGTCCAGTGACCAAAATTAGAAGAGTATCTTCGACCATGCATTTTCTATCAGGATGTATCCAAGCACCATAAATTGTTACACAAACTTACAGATTTTTTTCGGAAGATGATGAAGCATTTCTTTAGATATGAGAATAGTGTGGCAGCTTTTATGGTCAGTGTACAACTGGATTATAACCCTGCTGCCCATGACCGCATCCTGCTGTTCTTGTGAGTCAGGTGACCTTGTGAAAGACAAAAATATCAAGTGGAATGGAACTTTTCAGTCATTGTAAGATATATATATATAATTATAAATATATCCTTGCTCTATTTATAGCCAAAAGGACATTGAAGGGAAATTCTCCACAATGATCCATTCTGTTCAAGTTGAGTGGTCTCACCTAAAGTGAAACCAGATATTACTATATCGATGGAAACCAATGCCATCGAAGCATTAGCCAATGTTTATTCCTCCATTTTTGGTGCATCATTAATTATATTTTAACTAGTACTTAATTGGTGTCCACAACCATCCTTGACCTTTTTGTGGAACGTCGGCTGATGTCCTCAAATTTTTTTCTTCTTATGCCCTCACTTTTTCATCTTTCTTCGCTTTTAAATTTGTTTTCCCAACAACCGCTTGGGCGATTGCAACAAAACGTTCAACATAGGAGTGCCTACCCATGGACATTTTTTTAACATCGTCACATAATGATTGGAAGGAAAAATGAGGCCGGTGTTCTAAAAAGTCAGTTTTCTGCAGGCATGATTGCACGGTGTTTCATGTATCAGGAATAAATGGCCTCAAACTCGTTTTGCTTAGCATCGGCCGAATAAATCTGCGTTGTAGTTAAATCTAGTGCTTATTAATTATTATATACAGATAAATGGTTTGATGTAAAAGAAAAATGAATGTTTTATATAGATTTAAAAAACCGACAAAAGTAGAGATTAAACCACAACCTTAGTGAGCTTTCTTCCATAACTTGGGTTAGAAACAGGTGGACATTTGAAAAACAGAGAGAGTGAGAGAGGAGAGTAGTCACAGTGAGGTGGGCGTACATGAGCTAAGATACTTAGAAACAGAAGGAAAGACACAGACATGTCTTTCAACGTGAATGTCTTTTTCTTTTTGCGACCTTTGACAATAACTAAGTCTGCCTTTGATGTCGAGGACAGCACCAAAGTTACCAGAGTACATATTCACCTCCAAGAAGATGGCGACCACTAATTAACTTAATTATGTTCCAGGGGTGAGGCTTTTGTACATCATGCAAATGATCCTGCATAATATTATTCTCTGCTTGTCTTTTCTAAAACAACCTTTGTTATCCCAAAGAAGGAAACAGAGGTGATGTATTAGCTTCGCTTATGTACCAGGAAACCATTCATTATGCAGCAATAGTTGTAACGTCACGAAGAAATACTTTTGAAATACACAATGTCAGTTCTGGTAAATGGTGATGTGAAATGTACTCGTGCGTTCTGTATAAACTTTCTATATATTTACATGTGAAGCTAGACTTACATCAAATGTATTAAACACATAGTTATATAATCTCCTCCTTTTCCTATTACTGACCCCAGTAATTTTTTTGAAGGAAAGAGGGGACGGAGAGAGATAGGTTAGGTTTTAGGTTTTATAAATAATTGGTTCAACCATAAATGTTTATTTTTTTTTACTTGCAAAATCGAACATTTTTCAAGTATATTGGTTAGTCTTGTGCGTTATTCTGTTTGTACGTCTGTCTGTTTGTATCTCAATCGCCTCTCTGTTTATAAATCACCCACAGGTCATAATTCCAAACAGATCGTCAGGAAACTTTACCAAGTTGTAGAGGTTTTTGCCTATTGACAAACTGAGAAGCCTATTGATTTTGAGGTTAAATGTCAAAGGTCATCTTCAGGTCAAATTTTAAAAATCGTCATTTTTCCATCAGATTGACTTGAAAGTTGAACAGCATTTTCATATCGAGTCACTTAATTGGGAAAACAACTATTTTTGAGATCTAAAGGTCAAAGATCAACCAAAGGGCAAACATCTAAAATCAATTTTCATCTGAAAAACTGTCCATTTTCAACCTATTAACTTGAAAATTGAACAGCAATTGCTTAGTGCATCACTGAATTGGGAAAGCAACTGTTTTGCAGGTCAAAAGGTCAAATGTGAAGTCAATGTCAAATATCTACAATCGTGAATTTTCCTCTAAAAAATAATCAATTTTCATCCGATTGAGCAGAGCTATGATGAAGTCTGTCAATTTTAATCTTAATGAAATGGACAATTTGATGATGTCTCCATTGCAACTTTTTGAGGGGGGGAGGGAGGGTGGATTTTGTAAGTATTGTGCTCTGCATGAACAACTTTCTTGCTTGTTTGTCTGTGAGCAATTGCAAAACTAAACAGCAATTGCATTATGCCACGCTGAATTGGAAAACCAACTATTTTTGAAATCAAAAGGTCAAAGGTCAATTCAAGGTCAAACTTCTAACTTCATCAATTTTCATCCTATGAACTTGACGATTAAACAGCAATTGCATAGTATACATGTGAATGGATGCTTTGGAGGATGAATAAGAAGAGAATGCTTCGGAGGCGTGATACGTCTCGCCTGCCTATTTTTACGCGAATGCTTTGTGTGCACGATAGGCGGTTTCTACAAGCTGAATGGGTTATATAGTACAGAGATGAGTACATACACAGATGAGTGCTGGTTTATCTTGGTAAGAAGAGACTGTGATTGATGGCTTATGTGTTAGAAAGCTTTACCCTTATATATATATGCTTTGTAGGACTAATGAGATTATTGTCTATCTGTGTAGGATGTGAAGATCGATTTTAATAAAGCCTCTTATCTTGGAGCGAGGTCGTGAATCATTTTCACGACAATTTATTGAAATCGATTCTGAGACGTTCAAGGACGATCATGGACAAGCTCATCAAATTGGAGCGCTTTTGCGGTGATCGAAATGCGAGCGATTCCGTCGGCCAGTGGACACACTGGCTCCATTCTTTGGTGCTCTATACGGCTCTTGTCCCGGATATCACAGACCCTCAGAGACTGAACGTCTTGTCCTGCAACGTGTCTCACACCGTCTACGAATACGTCTCCCACTGCATGACCTACCAGGATGCTGTGGAGACCTTGACAGCCCTTTATGCACGATTTTTACGATTTACGCTCGGCATCTCCTAGCGACGCGCAGGCAGGAATCTACGGAATCGCTGGAGCAATATGCGCAGGTCTTGCGGCAACTTGGCAAAGACTGTGCTGTCCTGGATCATGAGGCCGTGGAGGGCACGGATGATCTAGTACACGATGCCTACATAACTTGGCTCCAGTCTTCCGCGATCCTCCAGTGCCTCCTCACGAACAAAACGCTGACATTCAAAGTAACTTTCGACCAAGCCCAGGTCATCTAGTCGGTTCGAGTCAGATCTGAAACGTACGGCCGGCCATTCTTAACTGCTGGCACTACGGCCTACGCTGACGATCATGGTGAATCGGAATCTGCCGCCATGCGAGCGCCAGTGCGGGTTCTCGTGAGCCGGGATTCCTGCAGAGATGGCTTGGACGACGAGGAGAGCGAGCCGAGCACCACGGCTGTGGCGACCCCTGCTAGGGTGACTGCCAAATGTTTCTTTTGTGGAAATTGCCGCCACCCCCGCTCGCTATTCCCTGCTTGGGAAACGATGGGCCATAACTGTGGTAAGAAAGGCCATTTCGTCAAAGTCTGTCGGTCACCCAAAGCTCGACGGACGACGCTTGCTGGAGCGTGCATATCTTTGGGCTCATGTAGAGCCCCGTGAGGCCTAGCACAGGCTGCGATTCCGGAAGTAATCAATGGCGAGTCAGTGGAAGCGCTGATCGATACTGGAAGCGACAGGAGCTACATCAGCCAGCGTGTCATCGAACGACATGGATGGCCCACTGTCGTGGCGATGCAACGTGTATACATGGCTTTGGGGGCTTTGTGGCAGCGATCACGAGGATTCTGTGAAGTTAAGCTGATAGTCAATGATGTTACCTCTCAGATGTGAAGTTAATGGTGTTTCAGAATCTGTGCTCTGACGTGCTTCTCGGTCATGACTTCTTGAATCGGCATATATGTCTAGAAATGCAGTTCAGCCGGCTCATAATCTCTCAGTAGGCGCCGCGCTGGGCTCGGTATGCGGTTTCACAGAGATGACTGTCGAACCTCCCCCGTTGTTCCCGAGTTTAACACCGAATTGTCACCCTGTCACCGTAAAATCTAGGCGGTATTCACAGCCTGATGTTCAGTTTATCGCTGACGAGACTAAACGTCTTTTACTCGAGGGAGTCATCGAACCCAGTTGCTTGCCGTGGCAGGCTGAAGTGCTGGTCGTCAATAGCGCTAATCATCGCAAACGTATGGTCATCGACTACTCACAAACAATAAATCGCTTTACACAAATCGATGCCTACCCACTTCCTCAGATGGATGATATGGTCAGGGCTGTACCTAACTACCGAGTTTTCAGTACGCTGGACCTTCGTAGTGCCTATCATCAAATCCCAATATGGGAAGCCGACAGCCCCTACACGGCCTTCAAGTCTGGTCAGCGGCTGTACCAATTTCGCAGAATCCCCTTCAGCGTTACGAATGGGGTTCATGTTTTCAATGGGCAATAGATGATATCCTATAAAAGGAGCAATTTAAAGATGGATTTGTTTACATCGACAATGTCACTATGTGTGGTTGGAACCAGAAAGATCATGATGCTAATCTGCTCCGCTTCTTGGAAGTGGCCCGGAAATACCACTTGAACTTCAACAAAGCCAAATGCAGTTACTACATGAGAACTATAGATCTTTTGGGATACACTGCGTTCGGAGGGGAGATACGGCCTGATTCGGCGCCGATTCATCCCTGACTCGACTTAGCCCCTCCCGTCAATCGGCGACTTTAAAGTGAGCGATGGTCTGTTTACGCATTACTCCCAGTGGGTCCCACGGTTCTCTGAGAAGATTCGACCTCTCGTCGAGTGCAAAACATTTCCGTTGACCTTGGCAGCTCAAACATCCTTTCAACAACTGAAGGATGACATAGCTGGCGCCGTTGTGACCTCCATTGATATATATATATATACACATCTTTTTATAACCATATTATGAGGACCTTGACTGAGGACCCTTTCAGTGAGGCACACTTGTGACCAGGTGTGTTTTGAAATTATATATACTAGGACGTGCCCGTACGTGGGTGCCCGTTCCTTGCCAAAAAAAAAAAAACAAACGTCTTCGCCCATGGGCCCATGGGCGTGCCCGTAAGTGCGTGATGTGACCGTACAATGAATGTATCGTCCCGACGCCGCAGCTCGGATGGCGCTGCAGTTAATCGGGCCTGTATCGGCAGAGTTATTATAAACGTGTACTACAATCGATCGTACCTTACAACAATCAACACAGATTGCAACATCAAATAAATGAATACGCTGTCAAATGTGCCGTCCGAGGCAGCGTCTGCTCGCCACGTTCAGCATCAGTACGTCGTCACTATGACTATCCGTAAGTCCGGAAGTGACGTCCTCATTTGACTGTCCGGAAGGTCGCATATCGCAGTTACGATGAATCGCAAATTAGTTTTAATTAGTTTAAAAACATAGTTTAACGGCAACATAGCGCCAACATAGTTTGCCAACGTGAAATAAATGAATACGCTCTCAAATGTGCCGTCCGAGGCAGAGTCTGTTCGCCACGTTCGGCACACGTGATAGCTCGCTGCTCTCTGATTGGTTGAATCGTTTTTTGGACATAGCTCGGTAACTACTTGTCCGATTAATATGAAACCTTGAAAAGGCACATCCTCAGGTCCCCAGCAATATACCTGGCAAGTTTAAAGTATATCGGACCCGTGGTTGTCGAGAAACAGCGGTCACAGACAAACACACAGACAAACACACACACATACACACAGAGATTACTGGAATTATATATACTAGGGCATGCCCGTACTATATATAAGCTAGGACGTGCCCATAAGTGGGTGCCCGTTCCTTGCCAAAAAAAAAAAAAAAAAAAAAATTTGTGTAGGGGTGTGTGTGTGTAAACATCCTAGGGCGTGCCCGTACGTGGGTGCAAAAAAACATGCGTGCAAACAACAACAACAAAAAAAAACTTTGAAACCACGTGGCAGTAACGACCACAGAACCCCCCCCCCTCTATTTACATGAATGGTTTGGTCCATTCGCAACGACCACAGAACCCCCCCCCCCCCTCTATTTACATGCAATGGTTTGGTCCATTCGCAACGCCAAAGCGAACGGCGAACGGCTAAATCGCCATAGCTCGGTAAGTACTTGTCCGATTAATTTCAAACCTTGAAAAGGCACATCCTCGGGTCCCCAGCAATATACCTGGCAAGTTTAAAGTATATCGGACCCGTGGTTGTCGAGAAACAGCGGTCACAGACAAACATACAAACACACATACACACATACACACATACACACATACACACAGAGATTAATGGAATTATAGATAGACTAGGGCATGCCCGTACTATATATATATCTAAAATTATATCCCCCCCCTCTATTTACATGAAATGGTTTGGTCCAAAGCGAACGGCTTGCGAGTACGGTGACAACCCCCCCCCCCCCCCCCCTCTATTTACATGAAATGGTTTGGTCCAAAGCGAACGGCTTGCGAGTACGGTGACAACCCCCCCCCCCCCCCCCCCCTCTATTTACATGAAATGGTTTGGTCCAAAGCAAACGGCTTGCGGAGTTTGGTAAAGAAATCGCCATAGCGTGCACAAACGCGCAGGAAAGCGAAAGAATCGCAAATTAGTTTTAATTAGTTTTAAAACATAGTTTAACGCCAACATAGTTTGCCAACGTGAAATAAATGAATACGCTCTCAAATGTGCCGCCCGAGGCAGAGTCTGTTCGCCACGTTCGGCACACGTGATAACTCGCTGCTCTCTGATTGGTTGAATCGTTTTTTGGACATAGCTCGGTAACTACTTGTCCGATTAATATGAAACCTTGAAAAGGCACATCCTCGGGTCCCCAGCAATATACCTGGCAAGTTTCAAGTATATCGGACCCGTGGTTGTCGAGAAACAGCGGTCACAGACAAACACACAGACATACACACATACACACACACAGAGATTACTGGAATTATAGATAGATATATATATATCTATATATATATATCTATATATATATATATATATATATATATATATATATATATATATATATATATATATATATACATATATATATATATATATATACACACACACTAGCTTGGCTCGGCCCGCTGCGCTCTACTCACCAAGCGTCGTTACTGAGGAACGGGCTTATTTTAGCTGAGGATAATGACTGTACCTGAGTTGCTGTGTTGTCCTGATTTACAGCAATCATAATACAAACAATTATTTTGCACAAATTTATTTGTAGTGTTTGTGATATTACATTTTTATAAGCAATTTAGGTTGAAAAATATATATATAATTCAAAAAAGAACCCCTCAGCACATTCATATGGGAGGGGTAATTGCAGACTCGAAGTTTGGGATGATTACACCTCACCACCACGTAATCCAAAGCACCTCACCCCCATGTCATTCAAAACACCTCACCACCAAGTAATTCAAAACACCTCACCACCAAGTAATTTAAAACACCTTTCCATCATGTAATTCAAAACACCTCACCACCAAGTAATTCAAAACACCTCACCACCACGTAATTCAAAACACCTCATCACCAACTAATTCAAAACACCTCACCACCACGTAATTCAAAACACCTCACCACCACGTAATTCAAAACACCTCACCACCACATAATTCAAAACACCTCACCACCACGTAATTCAAAACACCTCACCACCACATAATTCAAAATACCTCACCACCACGTGATTCAAAACCACCACAACGTTATTAAAAACACTTCACAACCACGGAAACAAAAGTTTGAGGGAGTCATGAAGTGACAACACAGACACTGCCCAAATGTGTAGATACATAGATAAATGACTGTACCTGAGTTGCCGTTTTGTCATGGTTTACACCAATCATAATTCAAAGAATTATTTTGCACAAATGTATTTGTAATATACGTGATATCACATTTTATATACAATTGAAGGTGAAAACTTAAGTTGAAAGAAAAGATTTCCTCGAAAAAATTCCCCCCAAAAAACAAAAACAAATTGGACATTTTTTCCAAAAAAATACCCTTAGGACATACCGACGGGAGAGATATGTGCATTCCAGAAGTTTGGTACGATTTCACAGAAGTTTGAGAAAGTAGTTCAGTGACAAGACAACACAACACAGACACTGCACAGATATATATATATAGATATCAAGTAGTGAACGGCGGTTGGGAATTGTATCCACGACATCCATTTTTCCGTTCTCCAACCTACAGCTTTGTCTTAGAAAAACTCTTAAACTGAGTTTGAAAAACTGATCTTCATCAAGAGAAGTTCCCTGGTTTACCTCCTCCCAGATATACCTGGGGGGAGGGGTGGGCCTATTCTACCAACCAATCACAAAGCTGTGTTGCGAGATCTCGTGACCATAGACCCCTGATCGGCATATGTTGCAAGTGTTTTGTGTGTGTTTGAGCGGTGTATTGTGTTTTGTTGTCCTTGTTTCTTGTGTCGGTTATGTCCCACTTGTGTCGGTTATGACGTCAAGAAGGAGATTCGGTCACGTGTGGCAGCAGTTTTACTCCGCCCACCTCGCCGCAGCCGAAATGATTTCAACCTGGATTCAGTGGAACGACGAGCGTTGCAAGAGCTGCGCAGATGGACGAGATCGTGGTTGTCCCGGCGGACAAAGGTCGTGCGACAGTTTTATTGGACCGCTTAACATACACGGACAAAATGCAAGAGTCATTGAATGATACGAACACCTATGAACGTATAACGAAGGATCCAACGAAGAAGGAATAACGCACGTTAAATTCGCTGCTTGCAAGGTTAAAAAGAACGGGAAGACTATCGAGCACAAACTACTGGAGATTATATAGCAGCAATGGAGTCGCTCTCAGAGTGTATGGATTACCAAAAAATCACAAATAAGACGCAGCTACCATTACGGATCATAGTGTCAAGTATCAATGGACCATCATATGCATTGTCAAAGTTCGTGGCCAAAATACGAAAGTACCTCGTGGGGAAAACCGACCGAGGATTAAGCAACAGCTCCGAGTTTGTGGATAAAATAACACACACCAGGATCCATCCACACGAATCCATGGAGAAGCACACACCATGATCCATCCACACGAATCCATGGAGTAGCACACACCACAATCCATCCACACAAATCCATGGAGTAGCACACACCATGATCCATCCACACAAATCCACGGAGTAGCACACACCATGATCCATCCACACGAATCCATGGAGTAGCACACACCACGATCCATCCACACGAATCCATGGAGTAGCACACACAACGATCCATCCGCACGAATCCATGGAGTAGCACACACCACGATCCATCCACACGAATCCATGGAGTCCTTTGACGTCATTTCGTTAATCACTAACGTGCCCACAACCCTGGCGGTTGATGTGGCTAGAGTCAAGTGGTTCTTAACCAGTGGTTCTTAACCTTTTTAAAGGCGCCGAACCCTAACGAAACGCACCGAACACTCGCGGAACCCCTCAAATTTGACAAAAACATAAAGAAGAATTGCATCTTAATGCGTTTTCTGTTCTTCTTTTCGGGAGGCGAACTGGGAAATGCGTGGTTTTGTTTTGGCAAGGGATAGTCATAGGCCTCAAGGGATAGTTTGGCCTCAAGTCATTTTCGCATGCAAGCCTGCTCCTTTTCTTTGTTTTAATGTCCACCAGTTTCGAAAACGCATGCTCGCAGAGATACGTTGTAACGAACGGTGTGAGGATCTCAAGGGCAATTTTAGCGATGTGAGGATACCCTTCAATTTGGCGGCACCAAAACGTTGAGAGCGTTGTTGTGCCGAACAGTTGTTGTTGAGTCTGGCTCTGCTGAAGTTCAATGAGGTCTTCGAGGTATTGGGCGTTGACATCTGTCATTGCAACGTCGAAAGTAAATGGCTTCCGCACCCATGCTGGGTATTGCTCTTGGTCGGGGAAGTAAACGTCGAATGACTTTCCCAGCTCATCCAAGTGCATGGCAATCGCTTGCTTCAGCTCCCCCGGTACAGCAGTGCCTCCAACTTCAGACTCATCTTCGATCCCGCGCACGCACTCGTCCAGTAGCGAAAAGTTCGCGAAGTTGTCGTTCTCTGTTCGCCGCCTCCACAACGGTAACTTCTTTCGGAAAGCACTCAGCTTTTCTTCAGATTCGATGACATTCACTCCACCGCCCTGCATCTGGCAATTGAGATGATTGAGTGCGTTGAAGATGTCAGCCACGTACGCCAAGGCGAGGATGAACTCTGACTCTTGGAAGTGCGTTGCATGGCAATGCTGGTGTTCTCGCAAAAACAGGGCTAATTCTACATGCAAGGAAAAAACACGGCTTACTACCTTCCCTCGTGATAACCATCGAACGTTAGAGTGGTAGAGAAGGACTTCGAATTCAGAGCCGATTTCATTGCACAGCTCTTTGAATATGCGATGATTCATAGCACGGCTTCGCACGTAATTCACAGTTTCAACGACGATTTTCAGAACATTGGCCAGTTTTGGATGCAGGGTTTTTGATGCCAGCGCGTGTCTGTGCAGGACGCAGTGCGTGCCGATGATGTGTGGTGCATCGGCCTTCACCAGCGCTCCAAAACCGGAGTTGCATCCCAGCATGGCTGGAGCTCCGTCCGAGCAAACTGTAGACACCATGTTCCACGAGAGGCCGTTGCTTCTGAAGAAGTCGCCCACAAGCTCAGCTGCCTTCGTCGTTGTTGTGAGAGGCTTGCAGAACAGAAAGACTTCCTTGATCTTGTCTCCTTTTTCATAACGCACAAATAAGATGAGCTGGCTCAAATTCGAAACGCCGGTGGTCTCGTCGAGTTGAAGGCTGAATTTCGTCGGGCTCGCGACTAAATCTGCAGCTAGCTGGGCGAGGATGTCGTCGCTCATGTCGTCGATTCTGCATCTGATGGTGTCATTTGAGAGTGGAACGAGAGACAACTTGCTTTCAGCAGCTTTTCCCAGCATGATGTTGGCCATCTTCAACGCGGCCGGTTTGATGAATGTCTCGCCAACGGAGTGCAGTTTGCCCTGCTTTGCGATCAGGTACGCAACTTTATACGATGCGGTGAGGATCGGTTTGTCAATTGGAACGAAGCCGAGAGTGGGTAAGTTAGCACTTGCGTCGAATCAGACTCTCTTCAATTTGAATTCATCCAGCGTTGCGTCTTTGTACTGCCCCTCGCCGTGCAGTTTTTTGAAGTGTTCCTGTAGTTTTGCTGGTGCTAGGCTCGAGTTTCTCAACTTGACATTGCAAAGCATGCATTGAGGACGCTGACTTCCGTCCCTTTCCGTCAAACACGTGAACCCGTACCGCACGTAGTCCTCCAACCACTTCCTTTTTTTGCTCGACATCCTGCAAAAAAAATGAAAAGAAGTAACAAACTGATCTTAATTGAGTCCGGGCAAATAATTATATGACAAAAATTAAAAAAGGAACATGCTTAAATATAATCAGTACCCCTCTTAAAACTGAGAAATTATAACGAAGAAAACATAACTTATAGTTACGATGACAGGATTTATTATCTACTCAACTCTATGTCACCTCAAATCCCATTATAATATTACATAGAAAACTGCGAATTGTTAGTTTTTAATTGCGACCAAAGGAGTTATATCACCTCCACCTAATTTTCTGAGTAATTCAATCATATTTTATAATCACCATCGACTTTTGAATTTAATATAACTCTGAACCCGCCCTGCATATCCACAACCATTTCCAACTTACTTTTCAATTAAACAGTAACTCCAAAGTAAGGCGCGACCAATGACGCAAGGCACACGGCAAGCTAATCGAGGCTATTCACTGGAATTTCCGAACACCTGCAAAGTCCAAAATACAGTCCACCCGGGAAAGGATAAGTCCACCTGGGAAAGGAAAGAATTGGGAAACCAGATACAAAAATGTGGGGAGAGCATACAAAAATGTAGGGAGAGCATGGATCGCATTTTGTACGGGAAAAGCACACGGGTACGCGATGAGGTAACCCGGCTTGAGGAGCGCAAGAAAAGCGAGTTGGAGCAAAGCGCAGGTAACTGGACCGGGGTAGAGATCGCGACTCGCGGTATGGGGAAGACGGCGACTGCTGAGGTAGAAAGGAAAATTGCCGGCCAGCGGCCATCAAGAGAAAGGAAAAAGAATTAATTCAAATGGGAAAAGGAATAGTCGGAATTGAAATTGAAAGGACGACAGAGGTAGCCCAGGAATTGGAGGGAGGAATGGAAGACATGCAAAGTCTCAGCTCACACCTTGATGCTGTGCTTAACCCAAATGAAAGTTTGCAGGTGTTGGAGCGAAGAGGAAGAAGTGCCCAGGTGAGTCGGCCTGTATATTGTGCGGGGAGATTTTGCAGGAGGATGTTTGGCGCAAAAAGATCGCGCGCTTGGGGTCGCGACTGCACCCGGGCGCTAGTGAAAGGTCCGTGGTGAGATGTAAGAGTGTGAATGAATGCACGACAGAGTGTGATAGTGGGAGCGATTGTGAAGATTGTGAAACAGAGTGTACGGAGTGTGACACGGAGAGTGAGTTGGTGGTGGCGTGGGTGCAGGAGAGCACACCGGAGCACGTGAGTGGGTATATGCTGGAATGCACACCTGTGGTGAGTGGTACGGAGTACGTACCAGGAGAGTGTGCGCAAGAAGGTGCGCGAGAGGAGTGGTGTGTAACAGGGAGTGTGGTGGAGGAATGGACGGAGTGTGTGGAATGCATGAGAGGCGCTGAGACGCCGGGTTTTGTGAGTGTAAAAGGGGTCGCGTACGCATGTGAGCATGCACGTGAGGCATCGACGTTGACCGGGGCAGCGGTTAGGCCGACGTATAGCCGACGCGAGCTCCCGGTCCGTGCCGGGCTTGGTGTACTGCGGGAGCCGGCGGGGATCAGTGTCGTGTCGCTCCTCTTCGGAGCATCGTGCACGATTTGGGCCGGGCCCCGCCCTGCACGGTCGCGTCCGCGCTTTGCCAGGCAAAGCCACCGGCCCAGTGCGAGGGGTCGGAACGGCGCCCCCTTGTTGTGGCGGCGTTCCACCCGGGCAAGGCTGGCCCATCGCGCATGGGAGCGAAAGGCCCTGCGTAGGGATGGTGCTTTGAACCTTGGCCTGACAAAACCTCCTCCCCTGAATCGAATGCTGGACGGACCCAACCACAGGAGACCAAACCACCCGTATGCATTGCTCGGCTTTGCGAAGCCGAGCTTCGAAAATGTGATGACTCACCAAGGCTCACGTTTAATGGACATTTGGTAGGGGTAGTGAATATGATTTGCAAATTGGATTGGCAAATTGGATTGGCAAATTTGATGGGCAAATTTGATTGGCAAAATTGGAAATTGATGGCAAAAGGTATATGGTGTAGAGGGATGGTAAATCCACCATTCCTCACATCAGGACCAGGGCACATGAGCATTAGTTTATGGGGTGGCTGTGCAAACCTAGCCTGGGAGGGTTAGGATAAAATGATAGGGATTTAGAGATGACAGTAGGTAACTGTAGATTTAAGTAGCAACATGATACGTGTAGAGGGGACGTAGAATAGGTTAGATGGTTGTTAATGACGTGGTATGTGCTTAGTTTAAAGGCAAGACAGGGAGCACCAAGTTAGAGGGAAACCAGGTAGCCAGATGATGCAGTTGTGTTTGTAGTGAGAGTGATGAAATGAGGAATTGGTATGAAAGTGCATGCTAGTGCTGGTTATGAAATGAGGCAATGCTCGTGAATGATGTGTGTGTGTGAAAGTGAATGAGCAGAGCATTGTGGACATGTGAGTAATTGTGATTGTGCATTGTATTGAGCGAATGGTCCTGGAGGGAAGGAGGGTGTTAGTGCCACCAGGTGTGTGTGAGCACCAGGTGTGCGAGTGGAATACAGGTGAATGGAGAAAGGTTGTGTGGAATAGCTGGTATGGAATGCATGGAGTATGGAATAAATGGACCATGGAATAAATGGACCATGGAATAAATGGAGTATGGAATAACTGGAGTATGGAATGGATGGTGTGGAGTGAGTAGTGTGGAATATGTGGAGTGGAGTGGTTGGTGCGAAAGGAGTGGATGGGGAAGATGGACCCCTTCACGAGTACACGGGGAGGGTAGTTTAAAAGTAGGTAGAGGGAGTAGGTAAATTGTGGTTGGATATTGGCATCTGTGGTGTGGGTAGTTGCATGGAAGTGTTGTGTTGGGTGCATTAGTGGAGTCAATTGGCTGGGCGTGTGGCCTGTTAGTGAGTGTAATTGAATGGGCACTCTGCCACTGTCAGTCTGTCCTCCAGGTGAGGCCGCAGGTAGGCTCTGGGAGCCAGTAGAGTTGTTCAATGGGGCCCGAGGATCCGGAGGACGGACCCGGGTAGCCCGACGCCAGATAGGGCGGTAGTAGGGTGAGAGCGCCAGAGGGCCTTCCCCAGGTAGGTTAGGGTAAGGAGCAGGTAAGTTCGGAGACAACTGCAGTGGCGGAGGTGTGCAGGTGAGCGGACCTGCTGGGAGCGCCACAGGACCCAGCCCGGAAATTGTGTGAAGGCACAGGGTGAAGAATCGGGGGAGTGAGACCCCAAATTGGTGAGCACCACAGTTTGGTCAATGGGAGTTCAGTTCTTAGAACCACGTAGTGTAAGATGGCCAATGGTTTTGCAG
The DNA here is from genome assembly GCF_964187855.1 of Myxine glutinosa. NCBI lineage: Eukaryota > Metazoa > Chordata > Myxini > Myxiniformes > Myxinidae > Myxine > Myxine glutinosa. The sequence continues at coordinate 56,167 of NW_027617832.1, forward strand.
GGAAAACCCCGGGTAAAGTAAAAGTGTTAAAGTCATTTAGAGTATAGTTAGGATTGAAGTCTCTTCGCACCATATGCATCCACTCACCAGGGTGACAAGACTCCACACCACCGGTTTGTGCAAATGTTTGGAATGGTGAGACGCATCATGACGTGGGGGTGACATTGTGCTTGTTATTCCATCTCTTCCTCCTTAGGAGGAATTGATGAGAAATTGGGCTTGATGGCAAATTTGGTTAGAAGGATTGTGGACGAATTTGGTATTAGGGGAGATATGGGGAAGACTGGACAATAGAGACGGAATTGGTAAATGTGTAGAATTTTGTAATTATGGGGTAAGGGCAAGGGTAGGGTAGGTGATGGGGGGGGGGGGGGTGGTGGGGGGGGGGCGGGTGACGTACAGTAGAGTCGAGCTTTCTCCGCTCGCTCCCATGCGCACCCCACCTTGCATTACCTTGTATTAATGTGTACCCTTACGACCTTGCCCCGATGCTTGCTGTGTCCTTCCTTCCCCACTCACGGCTTGTTATTTTGGGTCCGGGGGGAGTGCGCAGGTAGCTGCAGTTGTGTGCCCGAACCGCCGCTGCAGCCTGCCTGGACCGGTACACCACCTTATGGACCGCACGACTTGTGGCCTAGCACCACCATATGGACCACGGTTCTGTGGCTAAGCACCACACTTATGGACCCCACATGTTGGGGCCTGGCCCCTCTGCTGGGACCGGCCATGGTGGTCAGAGAAAAGCTTGCTTGCGGACCACGGTGAGGTGGCCCCTATGCCATACAGGTGGACCACCCTTAGTTGGCCCTGTTGGCCATAAATAAAAAATGGACGCATTGTGTGCCTTTTTATTATTACAAATAGGCAGCAAGCCACAAGAATGACAACGTCAAGAAACATCGGGCCAGTAGAGCAGGAGCTGACAAGAACAAGGTCATCAGTTTGTTTATTATTGAAATGTGATGACATGTGTGAAATAAGCACTGGAAGGTGCTTTTCGTGCTTTTGTTGCTTTGGTGCTTTGGTGAATTGTAATGCTCTTGTGCCCAGGGGTGCACTGCAATATCAATTGTTCATCCCCGGGCATGTGGGTATGGTGTATCGGTACAGTGCAGTGCATGCTCCTTCCTCTTGCAAAACATATTTTTGTTTCCCAATAGACAGGTCCTGGGTTTGCAGTGTACATAATTAGTGTCTTGTAAATAATGCTCCCCACCGGCTAAATGTATAGTTTGAAGACCATTCTGCAATTCGGTTAGTCTGTGGGCGTGAGTCTGTTAGGTAGGATGCAACGTAGCAGGCGGGACATACTTAGTTGTTTTAAAACTGTCTCACTCAAGGGTAAGGTTAATAGTAGAGGGCTACTACACCTGAGTGTCACATTAAGTTAAAGTTATTTCAGGCCGGGACGGCCCTGGAGGAGAGACGGGTGCTGTGTTACGGTTTTTAGAACCTTCACTGTGTAAATTTTAGTAAATGATCACTTATAAATAATCCCCTGTATATATCCCCATTAATTGGCTAATATATAAAGATCGCACCCTAGTTAGTCCATGTACAACACGTAGAGCACCATAGGACCTCTCTGTAGTTATCTCATTATTATGTGTTTTAGTTAAGGATCTGTTCCCAATAGTTGAATCTGTGTTGCATCAATCAAATAAGATAGGCCCCTTCAATTATCCCCAATCATCTCCCGCTCTTCAAAGTGCAGTAGCGGTAGGGCAGCGTTCGCTGCCCCTTGTCTTGGTTTGATTGATGGCCCCAAGCCGCCATTGAACATGCGGTCTCAAGCCGAGGAAAAAGGGGGCGGGACACAAGAACAAGGTGTGGCATGTCAACTCACCATCAGAGGTGGAGCCAGCGAGCCCTCGCCGGCCAACCAGGGCCGAGGTGAGCCGACCAGTAGGCATGTCATAGGAGCCGGCGGCTGGATACAGCAATGCCCTATAAAAGCGGCTGCGAGGGACTACACAAGAGAGGAGAAGAGGAGAGATGAGTGCGAAGGTCCGAAGTGCAAGGTACAAAGGAGAACCCGCTGAATCTTAAGGCAGGAGAGTGGGTTCGTTGACAACAACAATATCGCCATATATTCACATTGTCCGACCGCGTGAAACCATACGTGCAGCTGCCGCTGGGTTTCGCCTCAAGCCCGGAGCGTGGACTGGAGCGGACCTCGACGCTGTGCATCTACCCAGACCTTCCTGCCCTGCCGTCTGCTTGGACCTTCTCCTCCTTCCAGCCATTCCTCCCTGCCATTCCCTATCCGTGTAAGTCTGTCTGTTTGTCCTGGGCGTATGGTAATATAAGACTGTTTTAAGGCTGCCCTGTGTAACTGCTTCTTCCTCTCCTTGTAAATGCCCTTCTTTCGTTTCCTCTTCGGGTTTTCGTGTACATAATTAATAAATATCTGTTATTCCTTTACTTTGGTTTCTTCTTCCCCGGATCGCTTTAGTCCCTTCCCAATTGAGTACCTGTGGCGTGATTTGGCCAACCGCTATAGTCGGATTTAGTCCTTTTTGTAACGGCCTGAGTCATGGCTCGCTTCGCTCGGCGTGTCCATTACAGCCGTGGCTCGGGCGGGGCTCATTTCCTTGCTTACCGGAAGGTGCTGGTAATTCGGTAATAGGAATAATTGGACTACTACCCTATTCAGCTTTGACCGGAAGTGATGTCATAGCTCCAGGACTTGGACGGCCAGTGTGATAGACGAGGGGATTAAACCCCCCTCGGTAAGGGGAGTGCCGTAGCCGAGATCCGTACCAATATATATATATATATATATATATATATATATATATATATATATATATATATATATATATATATATATATATATATGTATATATATATCTACGGTTTTGAGGTTTGTACAGTGAGCTCAATAAAGGTTAAAGGTTGTCCCCCATAGATAGTCACACGAACAACATGTAGGCCCATTTTTAGTATAGTTATGTCTTAGTATGTGTAAGAATAGGCCCTTTCCAGTGTTAGTTCTGCGTTGTGTAAAGACAGGAGAATAGGTCCTTCTTCTGCAAACTATTCTACCTCTATAGGGGCAATCCATTTTGCTACCCATTGGTTGTTCACTAGTCGAGTTAACACGAGATAGGCCTAAGAAGGTGGGGGCGGCGTTGAGGTCGGAGCGGCAGAGGCGATGATGGTAAGCATGAGCCGCCAATCAGAGCTCAGAGGTGGTGGCGTCAAAGGGCGTGGTGAGGAGAGTCTGGTGAGTTCCAGAAGGTTCACGGGGCGGGCCTATATAACCCGCTGTGCAAAGCCCTCGAGAGGACTGCAGCAGTGTAGAGGACTTGCAGAGGAGAAGGACGTGCGTCACAGGACTTGCGGAGATGGAGAGGACTTGCGTCACAGGACTTGCAGAGAGGGGACTTGATGAGAGAACTCACATTGTACCGCTTGATGAACTTGACCATCGCACGAGAACACGCGCGCTAACCAACACCAAGGCATTGAAGAAGAGGAGTTGGTCGCTGGATATACGCGGGCGCAGCCAGGCGCGTTTATAACGAACTTGCGCATTTCAGCAAAGCGAGTGAATGAGGCTGAGTAACCGTCCTTTGCCGTAAAAGCCGTCCCGCCCTTTGCCGTAAAAGTCCTCTCTACCGTTCGCCCCGATATTATCTCCGTGGTTCAAGAGACACGCTACGAGTCACTGCCTTCGCCTACCTCCATTTTCGCGGATGTGCCAGGGACCGTGGAGAGCTGGACGAGGACCATCCTTGGTCCCGCTGGGGAACACCTGCCCATCTGCAATCCCCTGTGTGAGTGTGTGAGACGGGCCCGTTGTCCTGGGATAAGTTAAGACTGTCTAAGCTTGCTCTGTGTCTCTTCGTCCTTGAGCTGTATATACGAGTAATAATAATTAAACCAATCTGTTCTTTCTTCTTGATTCGATCGTCTTTGTGGTTTCATTATTGACTAAGCATGGCACGAATAAGATCGCTCCAATCGGGTTCCATTAATTAAGACTGCGCGGGTCACGTGTACGCAAACCGCTCGGCGTACTCCAACCTCACGTGGTTCGTGTGAGGCTTGTTTCCTCACTTCCAGGGCAGCGCGAGTACTTAGGTACGAGTGAGAATTTGGTCCCGAAACCCGATTTGGCGCTGTCCAGAGGGGACACGTTGCAAGCCCCGGCTCCGCCAGGCCCGGGAAAGACAAGGGGATTAATCCCCCCCTTGATAAGGGGAGAAGGCCGGTGAGAGAACCGCAACAATATATATATATATATATATATATATATATATAAATATATATATATATATAGGTATAATATATATATATATATATATATATATATATATATATATATATATATATATATATATATATATATATTGTTGCGGTTCTGAGAAAGTGTACATATTTGATTAATAAAGGTTAAAGGTTTTGCCCCCATAGCTAGTCCACATGCAACATGCAGGTCACCTTAGAACATTAGTTATTAAGTGAGATAAGGCCATTTCCAATAGTGATACCTGCGTTGTGTAAAGAAATAAATAAGAGTAGGCCCCGTTCATTTTACGGCCCAACCTCCAAATCTACCTCATTGGGCAGCATCCATCCCGTGCCCTGATTCGGCTAATGCACCTTGCTTGCCAGCAGCGTTCGCTGCTCTTGGGTTTTCGCTCAAACCAGCCCAGATGCCATGAGGTAAGGCATGGAAAAGGGGCGGAGCGTGAAGTTGGGGGTGTGGCCACGTCAAGCAGACATCAAGGGCGGAGCCGGTAAGACCCCAACAACCAACCAGGGCTCAGTGGGCATGGCCTAAGGGGCGTGGTAAGTGCACGTCTGGCACATTCGAGAGGGTTCGCTGGGCGGCGCTATATAACCGCGAGGACAAAGCCCTTCCACAGGACTGAGCAAGCTCGTATTGTGGGACTTGGACTTGGTTGGAGCGCATTTGCATTGTTGGTTACAAGGACTTTGATGGGAGAGCGCATGTGTAAATAACTTGCCAGAGAACCGAGGACTTTTGTGGAAAGCGCCATTATTCAAGGACTCGCGTGATAAGGACTGACGTAACTGCGATCATTGATCAAAAGGACTCGCAAGTGGAGAGCGTGATTAAAGGACTTATGGGGTTTTTGAGCACTTGAGGATATTCGCGCATTACCAAGGACTGGAGAGTTTAAGCGCTTTGTGAAAGGATTGTCACGTTTGGCATTGATTTCAAGAACTCGCTGGGGATTTGGCTTTGGGCTTGCTGAGAATGCCAGTATAACCGCCCAGCCGGTTCGTTTATTATGTATGCGGCTAAGCCGTGGAATAACCGCCCAGCCGAGCTCACCTTTCCCATATAATTGCCCGATCCGTGCCAATGACACGCGGAGAGCTTGCCTGCTGTCTACCATCGCCTTCGTGGTACGAGTCGGGGACCGGAGCGAGCTATTGATGCGATCCTGTGGACCATCGCCTGACCATCTACAAACCACGTGTGAGTCTGAGTCTGAGTGTGAATGGGCCGTGTCCAGGGATAAGTTAAGACTGTTATAAGGCTGCCCTGTGTATCTGCTTCTTCTTCTTCACTGTACATTGCTTCTTCTTCTTCTCCTTCATTGCACAAAGTGTGTAATAAATTACATTGCTCTTCCTGTTTCCTCTTAATTCGACCGTCTTAGAGATTTCTCCATTGGGTAAACGTGGCACGATTAGAAACCGCTCAAATTGGGTTAGTCCTGTTAACGGCCCGAATCACGGCTCACTATCGCTCGGCGTGTACCCTAAAACCGTGGTTCAGGTGGGGTTATTTCCTTGCTTCACGGCCGGTGTTAGTACTTAGGTAATAAGAATTCGACTTACAACCCTATTTAACGCCGACCGGAAGGAACGTGATAGCCCCGTATCGCGTCGGCTAGATAAAAGACAAGGGGATTCATGTATATGTATATGTTGGATCGAGACTTAGAACTTGGGACTCAGAAGACTCAGAGGAAAGGAGCAACGGATATATTTATTAGAACTCGATTACACAAGCTTGAGGACAGCAAGAAGTTGCACTGAAACTCACAAGAAATGACCAACAGTACAACAAGATGCTCTGAAATAATTCAATTAAACCTTGCTTTTTATAAGGAAGATCAGGGGTGGGGTTAACTCACAAGATACAGAGACTGAATGGGCTCATTGGTCCTCCCACCATAGTCCCATCCTGTTGTTCAGTTAGTTAGAGGAAGCTCATCAAGGCCACTCATAGGTTAACTCAGATAAGGAGATGGTCAGCCATATGTGGCAACATGTTTACAACTTTCTGTATAGAAACCTTGCTTGGGAAAGTACAAAGGGAGGGGATACTCATAAAACTGTCAACTTACAGGATATTGGCAAAGTCTAGAGGGAGGCAAAGAGATAACAGTTGCCTCCAAGGCCAGGGAAGGGGAACTAGAGATTGTGCCCACACAGGCCGAGAGCTCACAGGCAAAGAACTCCTTATTAGGATATTACACATCCTCAATGCACAAGAAAGAACTAAGTATTATAAAAGAGTACAGCAGTCAGTCAAAACAAAACATATAATTGGTTATACTTGGTAATTGGTAAAGCAGCAAGGATATAAAAAGGGGGAGGGGCATTACAGCTCCCTACATACCGCCCTTTTGGATCTAAGATACAAAGTTATCTACGAGCCAATCAAAGGCCTTTATTTCAAACAAAGCAGAAACAAAGTAATCAGAAAAATCATTCAACATATCACGCGAAGGCAGCCCAGTGAGCACATCCCGTACCCAAAGCACCACACATACTCAGTAGGATGATTCGCGTCTGTATGTGAGTATGCAATGTAAGTCCGTAAAAGCAGGATGATCAAATGGCACACAAAATCCACCAAGAGAGGTGGGAGAGACAGTGTAAAGGGTTCACTAAACGTAACGTACCACGCGAATGCAGCCCAGTGAGCATGTCCCGTACCCAGTACCGCACATCGCACTCAGCAGGATGATCCGCGGGTGTGTGGGTGTAAGTGGGTGTAAGTGGGTGTATGAGGTAAGTCAGGTGTAGATGGGTGTATGAGGTGAGACCGTAGAGGCATGAAGATCGAATAGCGCGTCAAATCCACAACGAAGACCACTGGTTCCACCGGGGTCCACACCCAGGAAGATCTCCGACCCACCCTTTGACCACAGAGGTGCAGCCGGACTCCCCCCCGACTGGAGCTCGCCCAGGCTTCCCCAGGTGAAATCCTTGGAGATCTTCAGCGCTCAATCGATATTCATGTTCATGAGGTCTCTTACATGCTGGTGATCTGGGGAAGACACAACATCGTCAGTATCAGGTGGCTCAAACCTATGGCCATAAAATAAAGCATAACGATCCAAAGGAGGGAGAGCGACTTCCTTTGGGTCAAAGTCGAGATCGTCCGAGGCGATGCTGCTTGCATCGCTGTTATCCACGGACGAATCTCCAAAACAATCAGATTCGGAACTCAGAGTATCTCCACGATCGAGTTCCTCTCCATCCGGGCTTGGGTTTGCAGCTGGGTCCAAATCCCGGACTGGGTCAGTGGCGTTTGACTCACTGTGGGTTTGTGAGACATAAAGGTGAGCTCGTGAAACATAAAGAGGCAAAGCCTGCATTGAAACATAAACATCAGTCGGGGGCCCTTGCATGTGGCCCCCATCATCACCGGTAACATCATCAGTAACACTATTCTCAGGTGGCGTAGGCCTGCGGCGTCGGCGGCCACCAATAGTCACGGCCTTGCACATCGAGAAGAAACGAGAGGAGTCCCTTAGGAACTCGTTGACGTCTGCATGCGACGTGTTGGGGCCCAGAGTAAACGGCCTCCTGGCAGCCTGAAATGCTTTGAGGTCCGCAAAAGTGTAATCGACATCATTATCGGTAATATCAACAATGGAAGAACAATCTTCGGAAGCGGAGATCTCATTGTCGCGGCCCAGTGACTCGTTCAGGTCGTCGTTCCAGGATCCGCGATCGGCAGTTGCGTCGACAGCTGGTGTGTCATCTGGACCCGAGATCAGCTTATCGACCAGCACCATGGCCTTGTCTGTTGTCGTCTTCAATGTCCATCCTGTGGTAAACTTTCTCACGCACGCAAGGACTAAAGCCTTGATTATCACACAACAAACCACGATTCCAAGGACTATTGCCAAGGCGGTTAATACCCACTTTACTATCGTACCTGTCCATCCCTTGAACCAGTCAGTAAGCCACTGGTGGGAGGCTTCCCGATCCATTCGGTCCCTTGTCAATGTATGAGCGTTTTCCCTTAACCTTATAATAGCAGCACTGACCCCCTGTGAGGGATCAGGAATAAAAGTGCAACATCTACCCTCAATTATCCCACATACCCCTCCTCATTCTGCCAGTAGCATATCTAACGCAACCCTATTTTGCATAACCATTGTACGCAGATGGACAACTGTGTCCAACATTTCGTCATGTGCTGTAGCGGTGGCGTTGGCCACACTTTCTAAGATTAACGCAATTTTGTCAATACGGTAACTGCTCATGACCGTCCCAGCCCATGGGAAAAAGAAACTAACGGCCTTCTCCCAATCAGCGCCATGTAAGGTGGTGGTACCGTCATCGTGCCAATAGGTGCTTCGTGGTGTCCTTATGAGTGCAGGGGTATTATACAAGTGTTGTCGCATTTCCATTTCTGGGAAAACTGATCCTAGATAGCAAGTTCCTCCCCAATTATCAGGTAAATACGGGTAAGCTTTGTTCCCGCATACAAACATGGTCCCGTGTGGAGCCACTAAATGAGTGATCATGCAAGAGCGAAGGTCTGCGATAGTGTTTGTCCCGTTTTCCCCTTCCCATGCCAACTGGAGGTGTGTGAGGTTATGTAAGGGCGAACTTGTAACATTTACTAACAGCATGTGTTTCCCTTCCCTAGGGTCCGCGAGGAGGGTATCTCTACACACGGATTTGCCTTCCGTTATTTGGCCCTTTCCTTCTAAGCAGAGGGCCCCCTTAGCCGGCTTAACCCAAACCGGCGCCGGACGTACCTCAAAGTGTCGGGACTGGATGGGGGGGGGGGGGAGTACTGGAAAACTCGTTTACACGCGGTTCCATCAGAACCTTGACTTGTCAAGGTTGTACTAAGGCATTTGGTGTCTAGTGGCTTTGAGCACAAATCATTGAGTGATAAGGGTAACACTACCATTGGTATTCCTGCTGTGCTGGTACGGGGAAGGTGCATACACATCCAACACCGTGTCCTGTTCTGTATTGTGGCCATATGCCATGCGACCTTCCAGTATGTGTTCTCCTCTGGTTTCCTTCTTACTTTCTGGGCAGGCGGGGTTTTAATGACGTAAGCGGCGCAACTAGGTCGAAGGTAAGATGCAGTTCCATTAGGGATTATCGTGCGAGGGGGCCATATTCCACATTCGAGTATCATTGTTGTATCCGGACCAATGGGGGTATAATGCAACATGAGGGTAGTATTCTCAATGCCCTTGCCCCATCGATATCCTGGGGCATATCGACTGCTTATGTCCCCTGTGTATGTTCCATTTTCCACTTTCCTAACCTTAGTCAGGACTAGGCGTGTTCTTGTCATGCGTGCCTGTGGTGTGTTATTGTGTACCACTATAGCTTCCACCCATCTTACAGATAACCACTTAAAGCTTGTTTCCAGGTTACAGCAATTCACCGCTATTTTGTCTCCCCAGCGAGCCGTTATATACTTGACGGGGTAGAGGGGAAATGCTGAATAGTTGTCGGGTCCTGGGTACTTGGGGAGGTCCTTTCTCGATAGTTCAAAGTTCAAGAGCCTATCTTGGGCAGGGGGTTTTCGGCAGTTCCCCAGCATTCCCATCATCATGACCGTCATCGCCGCCCTTAGGAGACTGTGGTGCCCTAGACGGTGCATTGTCTTCAGCTGTGTGGGGTGCGGTGTCTTGTGTGACTTGTGGTGCGGGAATGGACAACTTACAATGGGTGGCGTGGATCCACGAAGGTTTACCCTCGCAGAAGACTGCCGTTGGTGTAACCAGTAGCACCTGGAATGGTCCCTTCCACCGTGGCTCCAAAGCAGCCTTGCGGGTGAAGTGCTTTACGAGCACCCAGTCGCCGGCCTGGAAGTCGTGGATGGCGTGGCCTATTGGTTCAGGCAGCGCCTCTCGTACTCGAGCATGGATGCTGCGTGCCACATTGGACAAGCCTATGCAAAATCTCAAAAGCATGTCATCCATTACTGGCAAAGCAAGGGTGGACATGTCTGTTGGTGCTGAAATGGGCAAGCTCATAGGTCGTCCCATTAATATTTCGTGGGGGGAAAGGCCCGTAGTGCTACCCGGGGTGGAACGAATGCTCATCAACGCAAGCGGGAAAGCCTCTGGCCACCTCAAGCCCGTGTCTGCGCAAAGTTTCGCTAGTTTATTCTTTAAAGTCTTATTCGTTCGTTCCACAAGTCCCGATGACTGTGGGTGGTAAACGCAATGGAAGGACTGTTTAACGCCCAACGCCTTCAGGATGCCCTTAACCACCTGCGCCGTGAAATGGCCCCCTTGATCTGACGAAATTATCTGGGGAATGCCAAATCTGCACATAAAATCCCGCACGAGGCGCTTCGCTACTGTCGGGGCATCGGACTTGACGCATGGGTAAGCTTCGACCCATTTGGTGAACGTATCTACGATTACCAACACATAGCGAAACGACATACTTGGTTCCAATTCTGTAAAATTGAACTCGATAGTTGCGAACGGCCCACTAGGCGGGGGCCGTCCCCCGTCATGTGCATGTCTCGGTGGCGCCCCTCTATTGTGTTGCTGGCAGACCACACACGATCGGCACACTTCGGATACAATCCGTGACAGTCCTGGCGCTGCCCAAGTGTAGTTTATCTGTCCCATCACCCCCCTCTGGCACACATGACCATTCTGATGAGCCATGCGTGCCAGCCAAGGCAGTAAAGCCTGGGGTGCTATAGGTTTCCCCTCAAGGGTCCATATTTCTCCTGGCCCCAGGCGTGTTGCCCCTCGCTTGAGCCAGTCCTCGTGTTCGGCCGTCGGTGCAGCGTTTTGCAAATTTATGATATCGTCCTTAGTTGGTGTGGCGGGTGGTCCCGCAGTTGGTATGTCAGCGATCTGTGCGGCTGTCTTCTGTGCTCGTGTCACCATCGGCATGTTGCGTTCTATCTGTTGGTTGGCGGCCTTTCCTGCCGCCTCGTCCGCCCTTGCATTGCCCCGGGCAACGTCAGTGTCCGCCCTTTGGTGACCACGACATTTAATTACCGCGATAGCGCGGGGAAGTAAAATGCTTCGGAGGAGCCCTTCTACCAACGCGCCATTCTTTATTACTGAACCGGCAGATGTGAGAAAACCTCTCATCTTCCAGATGGCCCCTTTATCGTGGACTACGCCGTGAGCGTAGGCCGAATCTGTGTAAATGTTGACGGCAAGCCCTTCCGCCAAGCTGCACGCTCTGGTCAAGGCGCACAGCTCCGCCTGCTGTGCGGAAAATGTAGGTGGAAGACGCCCGCTTTCTACCGTGTCGCTATCCGAGCACACGGCGTACCCGGACAACAGGGACCTGTCCCATGCGCGCCTAGCTGATCCATCGACATAATATGTACAATCGGGGTATTCTAAGGGATTGTCCTTTAAATCCGATCGCACCGTGGAGACTAGCTGCACAACGTCGGCGCACACATGGGGTTCGCCCTCCTCAGGAGTGGGCAACAGTGAGGCTGGGTTGAGTGTCGTGCAACATTCGATCGTGATGTTGGCTGCAGTGATCAGTGCGGATTCATATTGCATTAATCGAGTGTTAGACAAATGCTGTGTGCTTCGCTGTAACAGCAGCGAAGTGACGCAATGTGGTACCCGTAGCGTTACTGGGTGTCCCATAACGATGTCCGCTGTTCTTTCTACTGCGTACCTGGCCGCTGCCACGGCTTGCAGGCACACCGGAAACCCTCGTTCGACCGGGTCTAACTTTTTACTAAAGTAGGCCACCGGCCGCTCCTTATCCCCATGGGTCTGTGTCAAAACTGACTGGGCGAAACCCCCCACGGCGTGAGTGTAAAGGGTAAAAGGTTTCGCATAATCCGGGAGTCCTAATGACGGTGCCGTGACCAGCGCCTTTTTCAGCCCGTCAAAACATCGCCTCAATTCATCCGTCCATACCAATTCGATTGAGGCGGTTGATTTGGTCGCCTCGTATAGTGGCTTAGCCAGCAGCGCAAAATCAAGTATCCAAGTGCGGCAATATCCCGTCATACCTAGGAAGCGCAGCATTTGCCGTTGTGAGCGAGGGCGAGGCAGCTCCATGATAGCGGTCACCCGTCCAGCATCCAATTCTCGTTTTCCGTGCGAAATGGCGTGTCCCAAGTAAGTTACAACCTTCCGCACAAACTGAAGTTTTGGTCTGCCTACTTTGTGGCCTTTGGCCACCAAGGCCTTTAATAGGGCCATGGAATCCATTTCGCACGCCTCCTTCGAAGGGGAGCAAATCAACAAATCGTCAACGTATTGCAGCAACACTGACCCTCCCTTCAATTCCACATCCGCCAGGTCGCGGTGTAGCGCCCGGGAAAACAAAGTGGGGCTATCTGAAAACCCCTGAGGTAGTACTGTCCAAGTATACTGGCGCCCCCTATGGGTGAAAGCAAACAAGTATTGTGACTCAGGCGCGATGGGCACAGAGAAAAACGCAGAACAAAGGTCGATAACTGTGAAGTAGGTTGCGTCCGGCGGGATTGACATCATGAGGGTTTCTCCGTTTGGAACTAGTGGGTGTATGCCCTGTATCACCTTGTTCACCTCCCTTAAATCCTGTACAAACCTCCATTTGTCCTTCGACGGCTTTTTCACTGGCAAAATTGGTGTATTACATGGGCTGTTAGTTTCCACGATAATTTTCTGTTCCACTAGGGATTGAATTACTGGTGCTATGCCTACGTCGGCCTCAGGTCGTAGCTTATACTGTTTTACATTTGGCAAGCGCATCCCCGGCTGCACTGCTATCACTAGAGGTTTGGCGTCTCGCATCCGTCCAACCTCACCGTCGCTCTTAGGCCATAAATTGTCTGGCACCTCCGCTAGGAGGTAATCTGACTCACCCGGGTCCGTTAGCACTGCCCTCATGGCATAGGTGCCCTTAGGGGGCAACTCTGCTACTTCGAACACTCCATCCCTCCGTTGTGTCTTGAAGTCAATTGAGAACCCTTCGCCATTTTGGAGCCGTTTCAAAGTCCAGCGGCCTCTCTTACTCCGATAACCTTGTAAGGGGACTTCTCGTAACCTCCCCACCATCCAACCTACACTTTCCGGCGGCCACCCCTTGGCAGTGGTGAGGGTAACATGGGCGGCCGCTCCTTCGGGGTATTGGGTCAACGCACGCTGACTCGAGGTTAGGACTGCCTCGATACCTATCCCCTCACGGCCGATCCATATCCGTGATAAATGTAGAGGCATGCGCTCGCCCAGTTTTTCCTTAACCTTTTCTCGATAATTCTCGTCCTCGCCCGTTGCATCATAGTACGCAGTACAATGGGGTGGATTATCCCTTAAGGTTTTTATCGAAATTTGGTGCAGTTGTAGCCAATCTCTCAGAACTGAACTGTCCAAACACACATTATCTATGATATGCGTCCAGGTAGCCAGAGCCCCCTTCATCCATGCGCCACCAATACACGGTGGGGCCGGGCCGAGACAATGCCGTCATTACCAAGTCGCGTTTAGATTCCGCGACGTCTACGAAAACTCCCTCCTCTGTACATGAGATTTGACAGCCCAATTGGCACAACAAGTCCCGTCCCAACAAATTTGTCGGGGCGGTAGTGGTCATCAAGAACGCATGTTTAGCCTCCAGCAGGCCGCATGTTACTCGCACTTCCTCCGAAACAGGAAGCGCTTGGGGTAAACCCGAAACACCCAGTATTTGAACATTCCTTGCCGTGGGGCGCAAAGAGGGCAATTGCCCCTTGTTAATTGTGCTGCGAGTCGCACCCGTATCTACGAGAAATTCCAATTGTCTTCCCTCCACGTCCAACATCAAGGTCGGTTCCTCTTCCAGTGTCATGGTCAAAAGAGGACACTCCTTGGGCGACCCGCCAGCGTCCCGTCAATAGGCCCCTCTATTGTATTGGGGCGGAAACCCCTTATGAGCAGCACTTGGGCAATTACTTCTCCAGTGTCCCAGTTGCTTGCAATAAAAGCACGGTTCCTGTGGAACCGGTGGTGCGGAGGGCATAGGTCGTCCCCCTACAGCTCCCCTTCCGCCCAGCCGGCGTTCTGGCGCTCCCCACTGTGACTGGTTTACTGGTTGCCATTGCGGCGGACCCCGAGGCGGGGCCCAGTTCCCCCTGGGTCCATTCTGCATCCCACTATTGGGGGGTAGTCCAGGGGTTTGGAGAAGGGGTCTTGGTGGGTACCAATTTTGGGGAGGGGGCCCTTCTACGGTCCAAGTTTGGGGGTTTTGAGGAGGAGGGGGAAGAGGGGGTGGTATTGTCCATTGTTGTTTTATTTCGTCCATATTAATTAGTCCTAAGTCCTCAGCAGTACAACCTTCGCAGAGGTTACCTTCGCGGTGGATCCACTCTCCGTTGGGGAATTGGCCCCTATAGAAAGGCAAACCGCTCCTCCCAAGGTCCTCATAACCTCGGACAGGCCCCCACTTCTGGCACTGTTCGCGTATGTAGTTCTGACTCTGATCCCCCTTTTTATTTTGATTAAATTGAGCCCGTTTCTCCTGAACATACATTTGCAATATTTCCTCCTTAATATCCTTCTTCTCCTCTAAGGAGGAGCCCGGGCATTGTTCCAGTTTGTCGCATAATTCGTTGGTTGTCATTCCTTTCCAGCCGAAAAGGACTAACTGTACCTGTTTCTTTAATGCTGGCCGAAGCCCCTCTATTAAATATTGGTTTACCAATGGGTTGGGTAGTTCGGTCAACAGCATCGGGCCCAGTCCTCCCCAACGTGCGATGGCTCTTTCCAACCTTTCCCGGTAATCCCCAATTGATTCTCCTGCCTTTTGTTTTATGGCCCCAATTTTTCCCCAATCCGGACCTCCTGCTGGCAACAGCGCCTGCTCAATAGCCTCTAGCAGCCGGACCTTTAGATCATCCCATTGTGCTACAGTTATCTGGTTTGCACCCATCGCCCTTGGGTCTATCATCGGCCACTGTGCTCTTTGCCTAGCCTTATCCCATACCTTGGGTGGGAGCACAGAAGTGCCCATATGGGTTATATCTCGAAAATCACAATCGCCATGCTCGCATGTGATCCAATTCGCTATAGTCGGAGCTATCTGTCTTGGGTCCTCGATAAGCAAATGTTGGATCCTTTCCCGCATTACTGTTAGAGCGGATTCTTTCCATGGTACCCTTTCTCGAACCCCATGACCTTGAGCATCGACTCCGATAACTTGTAAGGGGCACAATTTTTCTCCCTCTGTTAATCCAGAACTTTTCTTCAGTGGAGGGTATAAACTAGACATTCCGGTGGTTCGGGGGTCTCGTTCCCATTACAACCTACCAGCGAGGGGTATAACCCATCCTGTCCTATCGGTGGCGGGAACCCTGCAATGTCGGTCCCATCATCTATCCCGTTAGCCCCGAGTTGGGCAAACGGCCTTCCCTGGCTCGGGTGGTTCTGGGGTATCTGGGGCGCGATGGTAGCGGGGTTATAGGGAGGTGGTGGCGGGGGCGCAGAAAGGATAGGTGGTGCCTGAAACCCCGGGACAGGGCTTAGGTCTGGGGCTGGGGAGGGTAGATTGGTCGCTACCTCCCCTCCCGCGGGATCTGGGTTTTCAACGAGCGACATCAGTCGCGCGTTGGCCTGCTTTTCTATTTCCTTAAGCGCTTCATCCTGCACCTTATTCGCCTGTTTCCTCAGACCCTTAAGTTTTGTTACCTCACCAGCCAAGCTGGCCTGTTTCGACTTTGCGTGTCGCTTCATCGCTTCTTCCTTCCACCAGCCAAAGACTTTCCAATAGTCCGGCGGGAAGTGTTTCGTGGCCTTTTCAAAACTTTCTAATGTCTCATACAACACGTCCAATTTTTCCAGCGCAAAAGACCCTCCTTCGGGCCACGGTTCTCCTAAATCCTTCGTCAGCGCAACCCATGACTTCCCTGGTCTCACAGCATCATAGCCATACCTCCGAAACATGAAAAATGCTGGGGTATTTCTAAGCGGTTCACCTGCCTTTACTGTCTTATTACCCATACTGTTACCCATCCTAGGAAAATTTAGTTTACCGACGTAGCCTTGTACTCGTGAGGATCTCCCGCCTCGCGGCACAGCTACACTACCTAACTCTCCTTGTACTCGTGAGGATCGTCCGCCTCGCGGTACAGCTGTCTACCTAACTCGCGGCCTTGTACTCGTGAGGATCGTCCGCCTCGCGGTACAGCTGCACTACCTAACTCTCCTGAGAGGCTCGTCCGCCTACACAGCCGTCTAACCTAACCTTACTGTACTCTCCTGGCGTCCTACGCCCTTATAATACTTCTAATCTTACTTAATAGTCCGACGTCTCCCGGGTAGGCCTTGGATTGGGACGCCGCCCTTATCCTTACCCTCACAACCCAGAGATCTATTACCCCTTAACCTCAGGCGCCCAACGTGGGGCACTTTCCCTTACGTAACGTTACCCTGACGAGTCCATAAACAATCAGTTGCTCCAGGACCCAAGCGGTCCGTATTTAAATTTAGGTTCGTGGAACAGGTATGAGCAGGGAACGGAACAAACGGCAACCGAGCAAGAGAGAGTGGGTTACAATTTGGACTGACCCCCAGGCTAAAAAAGGAAAAACAAAAGAAAACCACAGCTCACCTGACCCGGATCAATTGCCAGCTGGTCTCTCACCACTCACTTGCCTGGGACCGCGTCCCGGACTGCACAGACTGATCCCACCGCTGCCACCAGTTGTTGGATCGAGACTTAGAACTTGGGACTCAGAAGACTCAGAGGAAAGGAGCAACGGATATATTTATTAGAACTCGATTACACAAGCTTGAGGACAGCAAGAAGTTGCACTGAAACTCACAAGAAATGACCAACAGTACAACAAGATGCTCTGAAATAATTCAATTAAACCTTGCTTTTTATAAGGAAGATCAGGGGTGGGGTTAACTCACAAGATACAGAGACTGAATGGGCTCATTGGTCCTCCCACCATAGTCCCATCCTGTTGTTCAGTTAGTTAGAGGAAGCTCATCAAGGCCACTCATAGGTTAACTCAGATAAGGAGATGGTCAGCCATATGTGGCAACATGTTTACAACTTTCTGTATAGAAACCTTGCTTGGGAAAGTACAAAGGGAGGGGATACTCATAAAACTGTCAACTTACAGGATATTGGCAAAGTCTAGAGGGAGGCAAAGAGATAACAGTTGCCTCCAAGGCCAGGGAAGGGGAACTAGAGATTGTGCCCACACAGGCCGAGAGCTCACAGGCAAAGAACTCCTTATTAGGATATTACACATCCTCAATGCACAAGAAAGAACTAAGTATTATAAAAGAGTACAGCAGTCAGTCAAAACAAAACATATAATTGGTTATACTTGGTAATTGGTAAAGCAGCAAGGATATAAAAAGGGGGAGGGGCATTACAGCTCCCTACATATATATATATATATATATATATACAGACTTGGCATTTAATATGGAATTTTTTTTTCTTTCTTGAATTGGGTTTACTTTCGTAACTCGGTATATCAATCTGGTGAGTTTCTTTTACACTTTGGTGATTTATTTGTTAAAAGAACCATGTCACTGATTGTCTGTCACAGCAAGAAGTCAACAACAGGATTATATCACAGGTGGCGTGGCAAAATGTACGGACAGGTGCATTTGATGATTGGCTTCACAGTCAGGTATACAAGGGTTGTTGAGTTCTGTATTAGTGGAAAACAACTGCTGCACGTCTCCAAAAGTTATTGCCGCTTCCTCTGGAGATGGTCCGTCAACTCGACAATGCTGTTTGTCATGGAGTGGTGGCTTTACGAAATTACGGCATGAAACAGCGTGCTATTGCTCGGCAGTATGGCATCACTCAAGGTCAGTTGTCAAAGATCCTGAAACGAAATGCTCAGAGGGGTGTCCCTCCTCTAATCCCGAGGCCAGGACGTCCCCGCAGAACCACAAGGAGGGATGATCGCCAGCTGCACCGGTTAGTCCGCAATGGCCGTACCAAGTCAGCTAATCGGCTTAGGGCTCAGTGGCAGCAACTGACAAATGTGCCTGTATCCAGAAGGCTAGTCAACCAACGACTGGTTCAAGCAGGCTATCATGCAAGGCGTCCCCTGAGAAAGCCACGCCTGAACAGACAACACCGCCAGCGGCGATTGCAGTGGGCCAGAGAGCACCGTCAATGGCAGCCAGGACACTGGAATCATGTGATCTTCAGTGACGAGTCTAGATTTCTGGTCTATCGTTAAGATGGCCACGTCCGAGTGCGCAGACAAGTGCATGAAGCCTACAACAAAGATTGTATAGTGCCAAGAGTCCAAGCTGGAGGTGGTGGTGTACACGTTTAGGCTGCTTTTCATGCAGGGGGCAAAACTGACCTGGTTGTTCTGAATGGAAACCTGAACCAGTTCAAGTACAGGGCCATTCTGGAAGAAACATTGCTTCCATTTGCTCGTGCAGCCTTTCGAGGAAACTTTGTCTTCCACGATGACAATGCACTGCCTCATCGTGCTCGCATGATCCAACACTTTCTTGCTGACCGTGGTGTAGAGCATATGGAGTGGCCTGCCATGTCCCTGGATATTAATCCGATAGAGAACTTGTGGGCAGAATGAACGCGTCAAATCGACCACTTGGACCAGCAGCCGACATCTTTGCGTGAATTGCAGCAGGCTATTGTCACTGCATGGCAAGCGATTCCTGTCCAAAACTTGGCAAATCTCGTGAACAGCATGCCTCAACGTGTACGTTCTCTCCTGAATGCTCGTGGGGGTTACACGAAGTACTGAACTGTAATTTTACTGTCCGTAATCCCAGTCGTAATTTAACTTTTGTTTTGTAAAAAAAATTTGGCTAATGTGCAAAATAAAGAGATACTTCTGGAAAACATACAGAAGTTTAACACAGTACTGTCCATGAATTGAGTTCGATATCAATTTACATCACTTTCAAGGATCAATTTATGTGTTTCGAAATGTCAAATGTGGTTTTTGTTTCTTTTAAAGGTCACATTAACAAAATCTAGAATAATTTCAACATAATTCCAATGAACTTTTGGTTCTAGAGACATCTTGAAAAGTAAGTTCACCCCCACAAAAAAAATATTCCATATTAAATGCCAAGTCTGTATATATATATATATTGTAACGATTTTGAGAAGTGTAACGGGTTTTGAGAAGTGTAACGGGTTTTGAGGAGTGTAACAATTTTGGAGGAAGGGTAACGGATGTGAAGAGTATGGTTTTGGTATGGTAACATCCTGGTAATGTAAATAATGGTCGCAGCCGTCCTCCTAATTAATTTCATAGAACATACACGCAGGTCACGATATATCTTTTAAATAGGGTATTTCCTTATTCCATGTAGGCTAAGTATGTGTTTTCCACTAGATTGACTTTGCATTGTATCAAACAAAATAAGCGTAGGCCCTTCCAATTTCCCCAAAACCTCCCTTCCAATTGCCTTCCGCATTTTGGCTGGTTTTCTTCAAACCACCATTGGCCACGAGGTAAGGTTGGGGAAGAAAGGCGTGTCTCCACCTCGTCATAAGAAGCAAGGAGTGAACCAGCCCTAACAGCCAATCAACACCGCGGTGAGTGACCCGGTAGGCGCGCCCTCGGAGTCGGCGGCTTGATTTCGCTGGAGGTGATAAAAGCGACTGCAGGGGACTGCTTTAGAGATGAGAGATGACTGGAGAGAGGCCTTGAGAGATACGCTGGGGGATGACCTGGAAGAGGAGCGCAATCCACCGCAAGCCCTACCTACCTACCTACCTGCCTGCCTGCAATACCCCCCTGTCGTTGGAGAGACGCGCTGAACGGAGGGAGACGGCTCCACCCCAGGAAGAGGAGCAGGTGTGCCGAGCCAGCGCGTGACGGCCGCGGATACGCGACGGAGGTTTTCCCGCCAAAACCGCGAGGGGTGCTGCGGCCTCCGACTTTGCCTTCCTCTCAAGCAATCAACCTCGAGCCATTACCTGCCTGCAATATCCATCGTGTGAGTGTGAACGTCCTGTCCTACTCGTTTGTCTTGGGGATTAAGTAAATGAAATAGAATAAGTTAACAATGCACTGTGTGACTGCTCTTTTCCATCTATTGCTGTAAATAATATTGGTCGCTCTAAAATATTGCTTGTGTGTGTATAATAAATCTGTTCTTCCTCCAAACTCTGTCTTTCTTCTCTCTTCTTCTCTTTCGGTCGCTTTAGAGGTTTCCCAATTGAATATCTGTAGCGCGATTAGTCAACGTTCGGTTGGAATCGGGTTCTAATCGGGGAGTAACTGTTCGGACGCGGTTAAATACACCACCGCTCGGTAAAATAACATCCAAAAACCGTGTCCGTAACAATATATATATATATATATATATATATATATATATATATATATATATATATATATATATATATATATATATATATATATATATATATATATATATATATATATTGTGGTTATGAGAATGTTTTTTTTAATTTATTGTTGTGTAATGAATTGTGGTAAAATGTCACCCTCCTTCCTGCAGTTGTTGTTGGACTAAGCAAAAGAGGGAGAGGTGAATTACAAGAGTTGCGCCAAAGGTTCCAAGAAGGAGTTGCGCCAGAGGTTCCAAGAAAGAGTTGAGCCAGAGAACCAGCAGCTTTGACCAGCAGCGCGCTCGCGCACGTGGTTACAGCGGCGCCAAATGTCGCCGCGGCCGCGACCGTAGCAGCGCTGCCGATGGATTGGAGGCTATTTATGGAACAAATAAAGGCCTTTATGGTTAGGTCGGGTGAAGAAATGGAAGACAGAAGGAGGGCTGATAGTGAGGAAATGGAAAGCAGAATGATGGGGGCAATGAGGGACGAAGCGAGGGGTACCAGCGAACAGTTGGGAAATAAATTTGAAGGGTTAGACAACGGGAGAAAAGAGGTGAAAAATGGGTTAGAGGGGTTAGAAAACAAGATGGAAAACAAATTGCGGGAAATAGGGGAGCAATCGGCCCGGGAAATTAAACAAATGGGAGAGCAGATAAAGGAGGTGAAAATCGGGGTAGAAACCAAATTGGATGCCCAAAGGGATGAATTAGGACAGATGAGGGCGTCATCCACAAAATAGATGGAGGAGATGGAGGAGATGAAGGAGGAAATACGACGAGGTGTAAGCGAGGAGGTCTCGGGGGTACGCGAGGAGGTAAAGCGAGGTGAGAAGCGTATGGAGAAAGAGGTGAGGAATAATACGGCTAGGTTACAAGGGGGCATAGAGGACCTGACGCAAGAGGTGCAACAGCTGACGGTGGGACAGACGGAGTTAGTGGATCAAGTAGAAAAGAATACTGTGGTACGAGGAGGGTTGAAAGCGACACAAAAAGAAATCAAGAACGAATTAATAGCGACACAGAGGGAATGTCAGATGGTACGTGAGGGACTGACAACGAGGTTGGACGAGGTGACAGAAGTAATGGAGACGAAGGACCGGGAGGTGAGGACGCACATAGAAACGGTTAAGGTGGCCTTAGAGGACGAGATTGAGGAGACGCACCGGGAAATAAAAGAGGTGAAGCAAAAGTTAGAGGAAGTGGAAGAGGGGGTGAGTGAAATTAAGAAGAGTCGGAGGGAAACTAAGAGGGAGATAAAGGAGGAGGTGATGGAATATGTACAAGGTCGGTGCTCAAATCGTGATGGTGTGCTTGCTAACCAAATAAAGAGTTTGCAGGTGGCGAAGGAGGTGCGGAGACGAGGTGCCAAGGTGAGTGGCGATATATTCGGAAATGTATATGGTGTGAGGGAAGCTTCAGTCGGCTTGGGGGTTGATTTGGATCCGGGTGTTCGTGAGAGGCCGTTGGTGAAGTGTGCGACAGGTACGGAGTACGAGAGAGGAGGTGTGTGAGAATGTCAGACTCTGGGGTGTGTAAGGAAAAAGTGCGCGCCGAGGAGTGATTGTGCTGTCGAGAGTGAGTTGGTCGTAGCGCGTGTGCGAGGGAGCACATGGAAGCGCGTAGTGGGGAGTGTTACAGAGGATGTAACGAGAGAATGCACACCTGTGGTCAGTGTTACAGAGGATGTAACGGGAGAGAGTGCGCAAGAGGATGCGCGAGAATGGTGTGTAACGGACGGCTGCATGAGGAAAGAGTGCGCTGTTAAGAGTAAGGGAGAATGCACACCTGTGGTGAGTGTTACGGAGGGTGTAACGGGAGAGTGTGCGCAAGAGGATGCGCGAAAAAGGTGTGTAACGGACGGGTGCATGAGGAAAGAGTGCGCTGTCAAAAGTAAGGGTGAATGCGCGACCGAGTGTGGTGGTAAAAGTGGTAAGAGTGACACGGAGCGTGAGTTGGTTGTGGCAGGTGAGAGAGGATGTACACCTGCAATGGAAGGATGCGCACCTGGAATGGTAGAGCACGTATGGGAATGCGCACTGGAATTGGTAGTGAGGCACGTGATTGGCTGTGCAAGTGAGAGCACACCTGTGGTTGTCACAGAGGAGGTGACTGAGGAGGGGTGCAAAGAGGTGTGTTGGTGAGGTGTGCGAACGATGAGTGTGTGCAAAGGTGTGCGGTGGTCAGGTGTGTGACCAAGTCTGTAAGCGGTATGAGTGTACCTGGGTGTGTCAGGGAAGGTGCAATGACAAAGAGCATGGAGACGGCTGGATGTATGAGCAAGGAACGGGCTGCGGGGTGTAAGCATGCGAATGGAGCATCGACGCTAACCGGGTTAGCGGTTAGAACGATGTTTAGCCGAATCGGGCCCTCGGTGCGTGCCCTTCGCATGCCGCGAGGACCAGCGGGGATCCGAACCACAGCGGTTTCGAAAGAACCGCCGTACGCGATCCACGCTGGGCCTCGCTCGGAACGGTCGCGTCCGAGCTCCGCCAGGCGGAGCGGGCGGTCCGGTTGGAAGGGCCGACACAGCGACCCCCTGTGGTTGCCGCGCTCCGGCCGGCCGAGATTGGGGCATCGGACGGTCCCATGCCCCGATGGTGCGTGGAATCTCGGGCCGAGTAGACTGCCTTCCCTGCACCGAATGCCGGACGTACCCATCCACTGGCAACGAACCACCCGCATCCATTGCTCGGCTTTGCGAAGCCGAGCTTTGGAGATGAATTGGCGCACCGAGAGGCACTACTGAGTAGACGTGTGACGAGGATAGTGTTTTGGACCCGAAATTAGAAAAACAAAATTTGATGATTGGCAAAGGATTGGCAGAGTGATGATTGGCAGAGGATTGGTAGTGATTGGCAAATTTTTAATTAGTTGGAATTTGGTGAGCAAAATTGATAGTAGAAGATGCCCGATGTGGTGGGATGGCAACTTTGCCATCTCTCACAGCGGGGTCAAAGGAGCACTAGTTTTATGGGGTTTGGCAGTGAAAACTAGCCCGGGAGGGTTAGGATATTGTGTGTAGGGACCTAGAAGATGACTTTAGGTCACGTTAAGGTTAGGTAGTGACAATGATACCTGTAGTGGGGACGCAGGTAGATTAGTTGGATGATAATGATGAGGGAGCGCAATAGTTTAAAGGGGCGACTGGGAAGCGCAAGTTCCAGAGGGGAGTAGTTAGATGAGATGATGCCGTGTGAGTGTTGGAGGTGTATTCAAGTGTATTGAGCAGGGTACGAGTAAATGATTGTGAGTTGTGGTGTGATTGCACAGGTGTGCAACTGAACAGGTGGATGGAGCAGTGTTTGAGTGAGTGATAGTGATGTGAGTGGTGCTGACCAAATGGTCCAGGAAGGAAGGAGGGTGCAGGTGGCACCAGGTGTGATTGCACAGGTGTGCAACGACAGGTGTATGGAGAATGGTTGTATGGAATAAATGGTCTGGAGAATATGGAGTATTGGAATGGATGGTCGTGGAGTGAGTATGATGGAAACTGTGGAGTGGAGTGGATGGTGCGGAGGTGTGAATGGGGGAAGAGTGGACCCCCATCACGAATACCCGGGGAGGATAGTTTAAGTGTTAGGTAGAGGGTACAGGTAAATTGTGGTTGGATATTGGCATCTGTGGTGCGAGGTGAAAGAATGGTGTTTGGATGGGTGCATTAGTGTTGTGGAAATGGCTGGGCGTGTAGCCTGTTAGTGTGTATAGTTGGTTGGGCACTCCACCACTGTGAGGATGTCGGCCAGGTGAGGCCGCAGGTGGGCTCTGGGAGCCGGTAGAGTTGTTGTGGATGGGGCCCGAGGATCCGGAGGACGGACCCGGGTAGCCCAGTGCCAGAGGGCACCAAGGGGTGACAGAGCCAGGAGGGGCCTTCCCCAGTTAGTTAGGTTAGGGTGAGGAGCTAGGTAAGCTCGGGTGGCAACTACAGTGGTGGAGGTGTGCAGGTGGGTAGACCTGCTGGGAGAGCTACACGACCCAGCCCAGAAATTGTGCAAGGGCACAGGGAGATGAATCGGGGGAGTGAGACCCCAAATTGAGAAGCACCACAGTTTGGTCAATGGGAATTGGTTTTTAGAACCCATAGTGTAAGTTGGCCAATGGATTGGCAGGGAAAGACCCCGGGTAGTGTAAAGTGTGTTAATGTCATTTAGAGGATAGTTAGGATTAAGAATCTCCTCGCACCATCTGCATCCACTCGCCTGGGATGATGTACCTCCACACAATGCCAGGTTGTTTTTATTATTTTTATGATGCAAATGTTTTGGATTGTGAGACGCATCATGACGTGGGTGTGACATTGTGCTTGTTGTTCCATCTCTCCCTCCTTATGAGGATTGATGATGAATTGGGTGATGGCAAATTTTGGTTAGAGGGATTGTGGGAACGAATTTGGTGTAGGGGAAATATGGGGAAGACGTGACAGTAGCGACGAATTTGTAAAGGTGTAGATTTTGTAAATATGGGGTAAGGGCAAGGGGAGAGTAGGTGACAGTGGGGGTGATGTATGGTAGGGACGAGCTTTCTCACTTCGCTCTCCGTACGCACTTCGCCTTGCATTGCCTGTATTGATGTGTACCCTTGTGACCTTACCCCTCGCTCATCTGTCTTTTCCCCCCTTGTCTCCCACATGAGGACCTGTGCGCCAACGGGCACCGAGGGGAGCGTGCGTGAGTCCGCCATTGTGCGCCCGGAACTCCCAGAATCAGCTGTCTGCATCGATGCACCACATTATGGACCACATGTCTGTGGCTGAGCACCACTTATGGACCCCATGGGTTGGGGCATGGCCCCTCTGCTGGAACCGGCCATGAGGGCCCGAGATCTTGCTGGCGGACCTTGGTCACAGGGCACCTATGCCGCACAGGTGAACCACACATAGTCGGCCCTGTGGGCCATAAACAAATCAAGCCAATGGACACGTTCTGTGCAGGTTTAATTCCAGCAATAGGCCGCCAGTAAGAAAATGAAAGAAAGACAACATCTGGAAGAACAAATAGCCAGCAGAGGGAGCCGAAGAGCAAGAGACCACCAGCAGGGTTTGTCGGTTTATTTTTCATTGAACTGTGGTGACTGTGCACCGATTGGTGCTTGAGGGTGCTTTGGTGCTTTCTGGTGCGTCGATGCAGGGCAGACTGTCTCCCCCCCTCCCCCCCCCCCCCCAGAAAGAACAATCACAGGTCCTGGGTTGCGTTTTGTAAATAAAGTAACGTCATTGTAAATAATGCTCCCCACCGTCAATGTATAGTTTGAAGACAATTCCGCAATTCGGTTAGCTGTGGGCGTGAGTCTGTTAGGTAGGGTGCAATGGAGCAGCGGGACATATTTATTGGTGTTTTAAAACTGTCACACTCAGGGTCAGGTTAAAAGTAGAGGATACTACACCTACGTGCCACACTAAGGTAAAAGTTATAGGCCGGGACGTGCCTAAGGGGAGGAGGGTGCAGTGTTGTGGATATGAGAATGTTTTTTTAAATTTATTGTTGTGTAATGAATTGTGGTAAAATATCACCCTCCTTCCTGCAGTTGTTGTTGGACTAAGCAAGAGAGGGAGAGGTGAATTACAAGAGTTGCGCCATAGGTTCCAAGAAGGAGTTGCGCCAGAGGTTCCAAGAAAGAGTTGCGCCAGAGAGGTTCCAAGAAAGAGTTGAGCCAGAGAACCAGCAGCTTTGGGCTCCACAAGCAGCGTTGACTCCACCAGGCCGCTTCGACCCGTTACCCCGTGGGAGCCAGATTGCGGTGGCATCGGTGGCCGTCGAGGTCCAGCCCGACGTCCCGTGCGGGATCAAGCCCGAACCATCTGGCCCCAGCTGAACCTTCCCATTCCTCCTTCCAGCATTCATTCCTGCCATTTCATCCTTCTTGTGTACGTGAGTTTGTTTTGTTTGTCTTGTCCCTGGGTTAAGTTAAGCCTGTTTAGTTAAGCTAGTATTTTCACTGTGTCACCTACTTTTTCCATTTTCCCTGTATATAACCTTGACTGCTCCTTTTGCTTTAGTGTGTGTAAATAATAAATCCTGTTATTCTTCTGTACGTCTTCTTCTTCCTCTTTACATTCGGTCGCTTTAGAGGTTTCCAGATTGAATATCTGTGGCGCGATTGTGGCCAACGTCCAGGAATCGGGTTAGTCGGGGTAACTGTTCGGGCGCGGCGGCCATCCGCTCGGCAAACAACATCCTAGCCGCGTCCGTAACAATATATATATATATATACATATATATATATATATATATATATATATATATATACACACATATATACATATATATATATATATATATATATATATATATATATATAAACACATATATACATATATATATATATATATGTATATATATATATATATATATATATATATATATATATATATATATATATATATATATATATATATATATATATATATATATATATATATATATAATTTCACAGTGTCTCACTGAATTGGGAAACCAACTATATTTGAGGTGAAAAGGTCACTCAGGGATGCACAAACTTCTAAAATAAATCAATTTTCATCTGAAAAATAATCTATTATCATCCGATTTACCTGAGCATTGATTAAAATCGTTAATTTTAATCACAATGAAATGGACAAGTTGATGTATCCATGGCAATTTTTTTTGGGGGGTGGGGTGGATTTTGCAATTATTGTGCTCTGCATGACACCTTTCTTTTGCTTATTTATTCATATGCAGCCAATGTCTGCTTGGCTGCATCACTTTCTTGGGGCACAGCTGTGCGACTGATGCAGTGTCCCCATTACCAGCTAGCTCGTAGTCATTTTGCCGACCTTGGAAGGATGAGCGGCTGAGTCAACCCACCTGGTGTAAATTCAACGACATGACAGGGGCTTTAACTCAAGACCCAAGGATATTAAGCTAGCCAACACCAGGTTTCTCAATGTTCATACTGATACATGCATGCACACATAGCAACATAAACGGTGTATCTCATTGTTAAAGGCAAATGTATTTTGCGTTTTAGGAAGGTGGAATCAATATAACCACATGGAATGGAGAATAGAGGCCAACAGGTGAAATTTTTGTGATTGTATACATTTTTTAACTTTAGATGCAATATCTGGTGTTGCGTTCAATTTCAAGCAGTAATTATTTTCAATGTATTCACAATTCAGGGTGTTTTGTTCAAACCCTTGTTTGTTCCATTCAACCACTTACAGAATGGTCCCATCAAGTGTAAACGTGATGAGAATATTGACTTTCAAGTGTGTATTTTCAAAGAATGACACTTTCAACCATGCAATCGATATGGAGAGTGATGCTTGGACAGAATTACTGGCACAAAACAGATGATTATATAACTGCTTTGCTTTCCAGCACACTGACAATGACCACTTTCATACCATGATTTATGGCAACAAAGTTTTAACACTCACAAAATCCCCCACCCACCTAATTCTAGCCAACATGTAGTTTTTAACTTAAAGTTGGTTACTTAGCTCTTCTTAAATCTGAATAAATAAATAAATCTATACTTCCTCCATGAGATTCCCACTGGAATCACATCTGACTAAATCAGCATGAGTATGGTGCAATGCCAACAATAGGCCTTGAATTGTGTGCACAATGGACGAATTCCAATGATCCCCTGCATGGACCAACCATATGGGGCTGACCACTACACATCATTAGCACCATTAATGGTCTACTTGTTATGAGGGCACCACGGAAGGTGATTCTCCAAAAAGATATCAGTGCTTAGTTAATAAACCAAACTAGGAAAAAAGTTAATTTAACAAGCAAACTCTAAACGTGGAGGAAAAGATGTACGTGTGAAGGAAAGCTCCTGTATATGAATGTATAATCACATGTATATAATTAGATTCAATTCTCTGTCGAATATTTGCAGCATTTCATTTTCCATTTCTAATTTAATAATCATGTTTTCTGCTCGCAAGCTGCATGTTCTACCATCCATCAGAGTAGTGTGAAAACAAGTTTCCTTTTCTTTCGTGTTTAGCAAAGCACACAATCTTTTTTTTTTTTGTGACTGCATCATTAAGTGTTTTCATAACTGTTCAAATAATACATTATTCCATTAGCCAATTTCACATTTCCACTTACAACTGCAATGCTGATTCAACATGCCAAGTCAGTTTCATCACATCATGTTAGCAAGAATCCTTGTTACTTAGAATCAGAATTGAGATCTACTTTTGCATGAATGAGTCTTTTCAATGGGATGGAAGAACCATACAACTGTTTTTATTACACAAAACCTAAACGGCCATACTCATTATAGGTTTCAATCAGCTGCTTAAAGTGTGGAATAAAATTGAATTATATTGTGTAATAACAAGATGAAAGGGCAGTTATGGGGAGGCATAACTGCTTACCGGTATGCATGCCAACACCACCCGTCTTGCCAAAGTTCGAATCTCGACCCAGCTACAAACTCACCCTGGTGTTTCGCATGGAGGGAAATGCAACAATGTGAGCATCATTCACCTCGAGGACCTGTCTGCCAGCACTGGAGGTGTTGGTGGACGTTAAAGATAAAATATTGTCTTTCTGGAAGACTAGGTGAGTTATCAATGGCACCCTGATCAAATTACTAACTACAGACTTGGCATTTAATATGGAATATTTTTTTTTCCTTGACTTCGGTTTACTTTCTTAACTCAGTATATCAAACTGGTGAGTTTCTTTTACACTTTGGTGATTTATTTGTTAAAAGAACCATGTCACTGATTGTCTGTCGCAGCAAGAAGTCAACAAAAGGATTATATCACAGGTGGCATGGCAAAATGTACAGACAGGTGCATTTGATGATTGGCTTCACAGTCGGGTATACAAGGGTTGTTGCGTTCTGTATTAGTGGAAAACAACTGCTGCACGTCTCCAAAAGTTATTGCCGCTTCCTCTGGAGATGGTCCGTCAACTCGACAATGCTGTTTGTCATGGAGTGGTGGCTTTACGAAAGAAAGTACGGCATGAAACAGCGTGCTATTGCTCGGCAGTATGGCATCACTCAAGGTCAGGTGTCAAAGATCCTGAAACGAAATGCTCAGAGGGGTGTCCCTACTCCAATACCAAGGCTAGAACGTCCCCGCAGAACCACAAGGAGGGATGATAGCCAGCTGCACTGGTTAGTCCTCAATGGCCGTACCAAGTCAGCTAATCGGCTTAGGGCTGAGTGGCAGCAACTGACAAATGTGCCTGTATCCAGAAGGCTAGTCAACCAACGACTGGTCCAAGCAGGCTATCGTGCCAGGCGTCCCCTGAGAAAGCCATGCCTGACCAGACAACACCGCCAGCGCCGATTGCAGTGGGCCAGAGAGCACCGTCAATGGCAGCCAGGACACTGGAATCATGTGATCTTCAGTGAAGAGTCTAGATTTCTGGTCTATCGTCAAGATGGCTGCATCCGAGTGTGTAGACAAGTGCATGAAGCCTACAACAAAGATTGTATAGTGCCAAGAATCCAAGCTGGAGGTGGTGGGGTGACCGTTTGGGCTGCTTTTTATGCAAGGGGCAAAACTGACCTGGTTGTTCTGAATGGAAACCTGAACCAGTTCAAGTACAGGGCCATTCTGGAAGAAACATTGCTTCCATTTGCTCGTGCAGCCTTTCGGGGAAACTTTGTCTTCCAAGATGACAATGCACGGCCTCATCATGCTCGCATGATCTAACACTTTCTTGCTGACCATGGTGTAGAGCATATGGAGTGGCCTGCCATGTCCCCGGATATTAATCCAATAGAGAACTTGTGGGCAGAATTAACGCGTCAAATCGACCACTTGGACCAGCAGCCGACCTCTGTGCGTGAATTGCAGCAGACTATTGTCACTGCATGGCAAGCGATTCCTCTCCAAACCTTGGCAAATCTCGTGAACAGCATGCCATAACGTGTACGTGCTCTCTTGAATGCTCGTGGGGGTTACACGAAGTACTGAACTGTAATTTTACTGTCCGTAATCCCAGTCGTAATTTAACTTTTGTTTTTGTTAAAAAAAAATTCGGCTAATGTGCAAAATAAAGAGATACTTCTGGAAAACGTACAGAAGTTTAACACAGTACTGTCCATGAATTGAGTTCGTTGAGAATATCAGTTTACATCACTTTCAAGGATCAATGTATTTGTTTCGAAATGTCAAATGTGGTTTTTGTTTCTTTTAAAGGTCACATTAACAAAATCTAGAATAATTTCAACATAATTCCAATGAACTTTTGGTTCTAAGACATCTTGAAAAGTAAGTTCATCCCCACAAAAAAATATTATATATTAAATGCCAAGTCTGTATAAAGGCACTCGCAAGAGCGCACACCTCCACCAATCTGAACAGTTTATGTTTCTATCCCACTGACAGGGCGGATCTGGATTCAGACCTGACCCAAAATCTAATCGACTTGTTCTTGTCACATAACCAACTCGTCCACCAAGTGAAGTCATAATTCATCCACAACTTTTTGAAATATCATGTTATGTTTCACTTTTTGACCTATCTCTCAATGGTGAAGAATCACTTCAAATTAAATAATTATTGTATCCGAATTCATATTCAGATCTTCACCAAAATCGAATCGCTTCTTCCTTTTCACACACCCAACCAGTTCACCAGGTTTAATCCCAATCCGTCCACAACTTTTTGAGATATCGTGCTATGTATCGGTTTTAGCCCGATCACTCAATGGTGACTAATCAATTAATAAATTCTCAAAAGCAGATATGGATCTGAATCTTCACAAAAATCTAACATTTCACCCTTGTTCCATATTCAACCTGCCCAACAAATTTCGTCAGAAACTGTCCACAACTTAGAAATATTCTGCTCACAGACAAATGAAAAATCACTCATGTAGCGACACTTGGCAAAAGAGAACAAAGCAGAATGGCACTCAGAAGAGCATCCTTTTGACCTCTTAAATAGTTGGTGGTTGAATTCAGTAAGCTGATATGTAAATCCTATTCAAATTTCAAGTCAATCGGATGAAAATTGAGGATTTTAGAAATTTGAAATTGTTGTTGACCTTTGGCCTATGTTGACCTTTTGGCCTATGCTGATCTCAAAAATAGTTGGTGGTTGAATTCAGTTCGCCATAAATGTAAATCCTCTTCAAATTTCAAGTCAATCGGATGAATATTGAGGATTTTAGAAATTTGAAAAAAGTGGTTGACCTTTGGCCTATTTTGACGTTTTGGCCGATGCTGATCTCAAGAATAGTTGTCGGTTGAATTCAGTTAACTGATATGTAAATCGCATTCAAATTTCAAGTGAATCGGATGAAAATTGAGGATTTTAGAAATTTAAAAAAAAATTTTTTTTTTTTTTTTTTTTTTTGTATACTGAATCGAGGCTCGTGAAAGAGCTAACATTTATTTCACAAACAAATCAACCAGACAAACAAAATATATAAAAAGAGGGAGCGGAAGACAAGATGGGGAGAGAAGGGGAAGCACACAAACACAACATTTGAGAGCAGGGAGAAGTGTGGGAGGGAGAGGGCTTAGGGGGAGGAGTTTTTAAAACCTTTTTGTTGTTGACCTTTGGCCTATGTTGACCTTTTGGCCTAAGCTGATCTAAAAAATAGTTGGTGGTTGAATTCAGTTCGCTGATATGTAAAACCTATTCAAATTTCAAATCATTCGGATGAAAATTAAGGATTTTAGAAATTAGAAATTGTTGTTGACCTTTGGCCTATGTTGATCTTTTGGATTATGGCGATCTCAAAAATAGTTGGTGGTTGAATTCAGTAAGCCGATATGTAAATCCTCTTCAAATTTCAAGTCAATCGGATGAAAATTGAGGATTTTCGAAATTCAAAAAAGGGTGGTTGACCTTTGGCCTACGTGGACCTTTTGGCCCATGCTGATCTCAAAAATAGTTGGTGGTTGAATTTACTAAGCCGACATGTATATCCTATTCAAATTTCAAGTAGTTCGGATGAAAATGGAGGATTTTAGAAATTTGAAAAAAAGTGGTTGACCTTTTCTTTTTTCTTTTCTTTTTTTTTTTTTTTTTTTTGGATACTGAATCGAGGCTCGTGAAAGAGCTAACATTTATTTCACAAACAAATCAACCAGACAAACAAAATATATAAAAAGAGGGAGCGGAAGACAAGATGGGGAGAGAAGGGGAAGCACACAAACACAGCATTTGAGAGCAGGGAGATGTGTGGGAGGGAGAGGGCTTGGGGGGAGGAGGTGTGGGAAGGGGGGGGGGGGGGTGGGAGAAGTATAAAACACAAGGACACCAAGGACTTCCAGGACAGAAGTTGGTATTTCAAAAAAGTGGATTTGGGGTGAAATTAGCGGGGGTAGAAAAGATCAAGGTTTTGGATGGGGGAAGATAAGAGATGGTGGTGAACAGCTGTTTTAAAGACCTGGAGGGTGGAGTGGGATTGAAGAGAGTGAGGGAGTTTGTTCCAGAGGCGGGAGAAAAGAGGATTGAAGGAGTGAAGGTGAGCAGAGAGTCTTGATTTTGGCAGTTTAACCATAAGAGGGTTGCAGGCAGATCTTGTGCGACCTGTAGGAATATTTGGGGGACAGAGCCCAGAGAGAGTTGGGGGGGCAAGGCCAGAGAGGAGTCGGTAGAAGACGGAAAGACCACCAACCTGCCTGCAATGAGTGAGTGAAAGGCCCTTGGAGTTAGCTTCATCGCGGGAGATTCCAATGATTCTGAACGCTTTGGTTTCAACAGCGTGAAGTCGAGCTAGGTGTGAGGCAGGAGCACCAGCCCAGAGGGGAGAGCAGTATTCCATTGAGCTGCGGATGAAAGCCTTGTATGTGGTGAGGAGCTCAGGTGTGCCAAGGAACGACTTCACACGATGGAGGATGCCCAGTCGGCGACTGGCTTTGGAGGCCAGATTTGAAATGTGGTTTTCCCAGGAGAGATCATAGCAGATCGTGAGACCCAAAAGCTTGAGTGACAGAACTTCTTGGAGAGGATTATTCAGAAAGTGGATGGGAGGGTTGTCCAGTCGGTCTTTTCGGAGAGACATCGTAAGAGTGTGAGATTTGTCAGGATTGAAAGACATGTTCCACTTGTTTGCCCAGTCTGTGATTTTGTCCAGGTCTGCAGAGAGTGAGGAGGCTGCAGACTGCCGATCTGAGGGATGAGGAATGGAGCGACAGAGAGTAGAGTCATCAGCAAAGAGATAGAGAGGATTTTCAAGAGAGTCAGAGAGATCATTGATGAAGACCAGAAAAAGCACAGGGCCAAGAACACTGCCTTGGGGAACTCCAGCCTGAACAGGAAGAGGAGGTGAGAGAAACCCATTCAGGGCCACACGTTGACTACGACTAGAGAGGAAGTCCGCCAGCCATGCGTGGAGATTTCCATGGATACCAAAGGAGGAGAGTTTGGTGAGCAGAGCGGGGTGCCAGACCGTATCGAAGGCACGTGATATGTCAAGGGAGACAGCTCTAATTTCCTGTTTGGCATTGAGGACCTCCATCCATTGTTGAGAAAGCAGAAGAAGCATGTCCAGAGTAGAGTGACCAGGTCTGAAACCAAATTGATGATCAGAGATCAAGTCATTGGAGAAGAGGAAAAATTTCATGTCTGAAGCAATGATGGATTCCATGACTTTGCTGATAATTGGGAGAAGGCTGATTGGTCTGTAGTTGCTAGGATCTGCTTTTGCACCTTTTTTGTGCAAAGCCGTGATGTTGGCTGATTTCCAAGCAGATGGCAGATGACCTTGAGCAAAGGAGAGGGTGAAGACAACAGAGAGAGGGAGTGAAAAAGCGGCAGAACAGGATTTTAGGACCCGTGGGCTGATGCCATCAGGTTCAGTTGCAGAATCAGAGTCGAGGGTTGACGGAAACTTTTCCACCTTGTCAGGAGGAAAGGACACAGAGTCCAGGAGCAGCTGGGTACGACTGGGTACGGTGGGTACAGAGAGGGATGGGTTTGGGACACATGATTTAGAGGCAAACACAGAGTTGAGGCATTGAGCTTTTTCACGTGCGGAGTCAACCATGTAGTCATTTGAGGTGAGGGAGAGGATGTAGGGGGAACAAACACCAGAAACCGATTTGACCAGATGCCACCAGGATTTGGAAGAGGGAGACAGATAGGAGAGTTCGGTCTTGAGAATGGAGAGATATTGTTTCCTGGCTCTCCTGAGGGTGGACACACACTTGTTTCGGGCTTTGTTAAAAGAAATGAGATTTCCTTCCGTTGGATTTGCTTTCCAGGAGACGAAAGCAAGTTGTTTCTGGGCAACAGCCTCACCACAGGATTCCGTGTACCATGGACGGGAGGAAGGGTATGACAACTGAAGACGAGATGGGATAAATCTGTGCATGAGAGAGAGCAATTTACTTTGGAAGAATTCACAGGATGAGTTGATGTCAGAGGCGGTAGAGATGGGAGACCAGGCCAGATGATTGATGGCTGCTTGAAGACCGTGCCAGTTGGCCTGAGTGAAAAGCCAGACTCGTCGATGCTGAGGAGGCTCTCTGAGAATGGCCAGAGAGATGTCCACTTCAACAAGCACATGATCAGATGAGCCGATTGGAGCAGAAGAAGAGCAGCAGACATTTTCAGGGAAGTTATTCATAACCAAGTCCAGAAGAGAAGATGCTCCATTGACTGAGATCCGGGTCGGGAAATTGACAGATTGTGTCAGTCCCAGTGAGTCGCAGAAGTCCTTTGCTGAAGAACCATGGCTGGTGAGCGAGGTACCCACACCCAGCCAACTGGCATGGTGACAATTGAAATCACCACATATGAGGAAGAGAGAGTTGGGATGGGTAGATAGAAGTTGGTCCATATTATCAGACAGCGAGATGTAGATGGAGTCATCACTGTTTGGTGGACGGAACAACACACATATGAACAAAAGGTGGGAGCGAAGGGGAAGCCGTAGCCAAAGGTATTCCTGGGGGTGAGGTGGAGAGAGGGCAGTGCAGGGCGAGTGAGGAAGAGAGTTTTTCATAAAGATAGCAACCCCACCTACAGGACGAGGCTCAGGTCTATCATACCGGAGGAGGTAGTAACCCTGGAGAGATACCAAGGAATCAATGACATCATGAAGGAGGAAAGTTTCTGTTGAGCAGATCACGTTTGGTTTGTCAGAAGCAACGTGTACGGAGAGATCAGTCAAGTTTGAGCGAAGGCCCCGGATGTTTGAGGTCCATACCATTAATGAAGAGGAAGGGGGAGCATCGGATACAGAACAGTGGGGGAGGGGCAGGGTAAGATGTGGAAGAGGAGGAAGAGGTAGGGAGAGCTGTTGAAGGTGTGTCAGAGATTTCAGAATAGCTTGGAGAAAGGGAAGAATGGGGCAGACAAAAGGTTTGATGGTGATTGGGTGAGGCAAAGTGAGGTGTTATTTGAGGAGAGGGGAGAGTGAGGCAGAAGGTTGGGGGAGATGAAGGTGAAAGTTGAAAGGGGGAAGAAGTGGGGAGGACGCTTTGAGGAGGAGGGGTGAGAGGGGAGTCTAGGAGGGAAGGGGCAAGGGGGGAGATTTGAAAGGGATGGGTGATGGGGAAGATTTGGAGGGGAGGGGCAAGGGGGAAGATTTGAAAGAGATGGGTGATGGGGAAGATTTGGAGGGGAGGGGCAAGGGGGTAGATTTGGAGGGGAGAGCTGATGGGGAAGTTTTGGAGGGGAGGGGTGATTGGGAAGTTTTGGAGGGAAGGGGTGTTGTGGGAGATTTGGAGGGGAGAGGCAAGGGGGAAGATTTGAAAGGGATGGGTGATGGGGAAGATTTGGAGGGGAGGGGCAAGGGGGAATATTTGAAAGAGATGGGTGATGGGGAAGATTTGGAGGGGAGGGGTGATGGGGAAGTTTTGGAGGGGAGGGGTGATGGGGAAGTTTTGGAGGGAAGGGGTGATGGGGAAGATTGGGAGGGGAGGGGCAAGGGGGAAGATTTGAAAGGGATGGGTGATGGGGAAGATTTGGAGGGGTGGGGCAAGCGGGAATAATTGAAAGATATGGGTGATGGGGAAGATTTGGAGGGGAGGGGCAAGCAGGAAGATTTGAAAGAGATGGGTGATGGGGAAGATTTGGAGGGGAGGGGCAAGGGGGTAGATTTGGAGGGGAGGGTTGATGGGGAAGTTTTGGAGGGGAGGGGTGATGGGGAAGTTTTGGAGGGAAGGGGTGTTGGGGAAGATTTGGAGGGGAGGGGCAAGGGGGAAGATTTGAAAGGGATGGGTGATGGGGACGATTTGGAATGGGAGGGGCAAGGGGGAATATTTGAAAGAGATGGGTGATGGGGAAGATTTGGAGGGGAGGGGAAAGGGGGTAGATTTGTAGGGGAGGGGTGATGGGGAAGTTTTTGAGGGGAGGGGTGATGGGGAAGTTTTGGAGGGAAGGGGCGATGGGGAAGATTTGGAGGGGAGGGGCAAGGGAGAAGATTTGAAAGGGATGGGTGATGGGACAGATTTGGAGGGGAGGGGCAAGGGGGAATATTTGAAAGAGATGGGTGATGGGGAAGATTCTGGAGGGGAGGGGTGATGGGGAAGTTTTTGAGGGGAGGGGTGATGGGGAAGTTTTGGAGGGAAGGGGTGATGGGGACGATTTGGAGGGGAGGGGTGAGATTGGATTTTGAAAAGTGTACGATTAATGGGAAACGAACATTTATTGCAAAATGGGTTTCTTGAGATCTTCGAGTCAAATATACGTTTGAGGACGCTGAAGGAGGTGTGGAGTGCAGGAGAGTTTCAGGAATGTAGAAAAAAGGAACTGTAAGAGATGGATTTTTTTTGGAATGAATAGATTTGGTGAGCAGGTCGAAAGCATCCTTTTATAGACGAAGAAGAAAAAGGTGTTATAATATACGACAGAATACAGTTCTTCAGGGGAAAGTTTAAACATTTTTAACAACGTGATCACGAACAACGTGGTCGAAGAACGAACGAACAAATAAGAACAACGAATAAACGAATAAGAGCAGAGAAGGAAATATTATTCTTTTTTTTTTTGAGTTGAGATTTTAAACAAGGAAGTATGGGGTGAAAGACTGGGACAAAAAACAGAGAACGAAAGTAATTGCAGCGCAATCGACGAACCGCTGAGAGAAAAACAAAGCCTCAAGGTCGAGACCTTTGGCCTATGTTGACCTTTTGGCCGATGTTGATCTCAAAAATAGTTGGTGGTTGAATTCAGTTCGCCGATATGTAAATCCTATTCAAATTTTAAGTCAATCGGATGAAAATTGAGGATTTTAGCAATTTGAAAAAAGTGGTTGACCTTTGGCCTATGTTGACCTTTTGACCCCAAAAATATATAGGATTTTGTCAGCCCATGAACTCTGACATTTGTTAAAGTTTCGTGAAGATCGGTTTAAAATCGTGTCCTGTCGGCAAGTATAAGTGAGCGGACAGACAAACACACACACACACACAAACACACAGCCGGAGTGATCAACATACTTGCAAAAAAAAAACAAAAAATTTTGGGCCAAGTGAAACACACAAACCGGAGGTGATCAACAAACATAATTGCAAAAAATATATATATATATATTGCCAAGTAACAAGCAAAAAAGACGTTCTTGCAGAGCACATACTTACAAAATACATCCCTCCACACCTCAAAAGGTTGGCATGAAGACATCAAATTATCCATTTAATTATGATATTAATTGACAGACTTAATCATAGCTTTGGTCAATCGGATGAAAATTGATTAAGTTTTAGAGGAAAATTGACGATTTTTGATGTTTGACCTTGACTTCACATTTGACCTGAAAAACAGTTGCTTTCCCAATTCTGTGAAGCGATAAGCAATTGCTGTTTAATTTTCAAGTTAATAGGTTAAAAATGGGCAATTTTTCAGATGAAAATGTATTTTAGATGTTCGACCTTTGGTTGACCTTTGACCTTTAGACCTCAAAAAATTTTGTTTTCCCAATTCAGTGACTCGATATGCAAATGCTGTTCAACTTTCAAGTAAATAGTATGAAAAAATGACAATTTTAGAAATTTGACCTAAAGATGACGTTTGATCTCAAAATCAATAGGCTTCTCAGTTGTGACTACCTGTACAACTTGGTAATGTTTCATGACAATTGATTTAGAATTGTGACCTGTCAGAGAGTGATAAACAGACAGACAGAATAAAAAAGTCGACCGAACAATACATTTGAAAAAGCTAAGCAACAAAAGTAACAAACAAACAGACAGTGGTGAAAAACATAACCTTAATCCACCTTCTGTGGCGGAGGTAAATATTGGCACCTTCAGTTGAGGGTCAGGTATGGCCTGTAGTTCATGAAAGTCTTTGAGCAAAAACGTTCCCTGGATAACCCCACAAGAATATGGGAAAAATTGAGAGTATTAAATAATTAATAGTAGTAGTAGTAGCACTAAAAGTAGTAGTAGCAGCAGTTTTAAACTGCTGCTACTATCTAATATTATGAAAGACAAACGACCGTTCTTTCAGGAAAACATTGCATTGCCATTGCTACAGTATCAACACCGAATGTGTGTTCCAATACGACAAAACAATATTGCTGTCAATACGATAAGATGTTTGTGCATGAAATTCCAATGAATAAGTATGGGGAAAATGGTGTCATAACTGACTTATTGAAGGTAGTTTCTAATTCCCA
>NW_027617833.1:0-95174 GCF_964187855.1 Myxine glutinosa
GGGAAAGTGGTTTTCAACACTAACACAAGTGTGAAAAGTGATTATTCAACTTTAACGGGAGTGCGAAAAGTGATTGTTCAACACTGCCCCAAGTGCGGAATGTGGTTTCAATACTGACACGAGTGCGAAAAGTGGTTTTTCAACACTAACACAAGTGCGAAAGTGGTTTTTCAACACTAACACAAGTGCGAAAAGTGGTTTTTCCACACTAATACAAGTGCAAAAGTGGTTTCCCTGCACCAACACAAGTGCGAAAAGTGGTTTTTCAACACTAACACAAGTGCGAAAAGTGTTTTTTCAACACTAACACAAGTGCGAAAAGTGGTTTTTCAACACTATCACAAGTGCAAAAAGTGTTTTTTCCACACTAATACAAGTGGAAAAAGTGGTTTCCTGCACCAACACAAGTGCGAAAAGTGGTTTTTCAACACTAACACAAGTGCGAAAAGTGGTTTTTCAACACTAACACAAGTGCGAAAAGTGTTTTTTCCACACTAATACAAGTGCAAAAGTGGTTTCCTGCACCAACACAACTGCGAAAAGTGGTTTTTCAACACTAACACAAGTGCGAAATGTGGTTTTTCAACACTAACACAAGTGCGAAAAGTGGTTTTTCAACACTAACACAAGTGCGAAAAGTGGTTTTTTCCACACTAATACAAGTGCAAAAGTGGTTTCCTGCACCAACACAAGTGCGAAAAGTGGTTTTTCAACACAACACAAGTGCGAAAAGTGGTTTTTCAACACTATCACAAGTGCAAAAAGTGTTTTTCCCACACTAATACAAGTGCAAAAGTGGTTTCCTGCACCAACACAAGTGCGAAAAGTGGTTTTTTCAACACTAACACAAGTGCGAAAAGTGGTTTTTCAACACTAACACAAGTGCGAAAAGTGGTTTTTCCACACTAATACAAGTGCAAAAGTGGTTTCCTGCACCAACACAAGTGCGAAAAGTGGTTTTTCAACACTAACACAAGTGCGAAAAGTGGTTTTTCAACACTATCAGAAGTGCAAAAAGTGTTTTTTCCACACTAATACAAGTGCAAAAGTGGTTTCCTGCACCAACACAAGTGCGAAAAGTGGTTTTTCAACACTAACACAAGTGCGAAAAGTGGTTTTTTCAACACTAACACAAGTGCGAAAAGTGTTTTTCCACACTAATACAAGTGCAAAAGTTTTTTCCTGCACCAACACAAGTGCGAAAAGTGGTTTTTCAACACTAACACAAGTGCGAAAACTGGTTTTTCAACACTAACACAAGTGCGAAAAGTGGTTTTTCCACACTCATTACAAGTGCAAAAGTGGTTTCCTGCACCAACACAAGTGCGAAAAGTGTTTTTTCAACACTAACACAAGTGCGAAAAGTGGTTTTTCAACACTATCACAAGTGCAAAAAGTGTTTTTTTCCACACTAATACAAGTGGAAAAGTGGTTTCCTGCACCAACACAAGTGCGAAAAGTGGTTTTTCAACACTGACACAAGTGCGAAAAGTGGTTTTTCAACACTAACACAAGTGCGAAAAGCGTTTTTTCCACACTAATACAAGTGCAAAAGTGGTTTCCTGCACCAACACAAGTGCGAAAAGTGGTTTTACAACACTAACACAAGTGCGAAAAGTGGTTTTTCAACACTAACACAAGTGCGAAAAGTGGTTTTTCAACACTAACACATGTGCGAAAAGTGGTTTTTCCACACTAATACAAGTGCAAAAGTGGTTTTTCAACACTAACACAAGTGCAAAAAGTGGTTTTTCCACACTAATACAAGTGCAAATGTGGTTTCCTGCACCAACACAAGTGCGAAAAGTGGTTTTTCAACACTAACACAAGTGCGAAAAGTGGTTTTTCAACACTACCACAAGTGCAAAAAGTGTTTTTTCCACACTAATACAAGTGCAAAAGTGTGTTTCCTGCACCAACACAAGTGCGAAATGTGGTTTTTTCAACACTAACACAAGTGCGAAAAGTGTTTTTTCCACACACAAATGCAAGTGCAAAAGTGGTTTCCTGCACCAACACAAGTGCGAAAAGTGGTTTTTCAACACTAACACAAGTGCGAAAAGTGGTTTTTCAACACTAACACAAGTGCGAAAAGTGGTTTTTCAACACTAACACAAGTGCGAAAAGTGGTTTTTTCAACACTAACACAAGTGCGAAAAGTGGTTTTTCAACACTAACACAAGTGCGAAAAGTGGTTTTTCCACACTACTACAAGTGCAAAAGTGGTTTCCTGCAACAACACAAGTGCGAAAAGTGGTTTTTCAACACAAACACAAGTGCGAAAAGTGGTTTTTCAACACTATCACAAGTGCAAAAAGTGTTTTTTCCACACTAATACAAGTGCAAAAGTGGTTTCCTGCACCAACAGAAGTGCGAAAAGTGGTTTTTCAACACTAACACAAGTGCGAAAAGTGGTTTTTCAACACTATCACAAGTGCAAAAAGTGTTTTTTCCACACTAATACAAGTGCAAACGTGGTTTCCTGCACCAACACAAGTGCGAAAAGTGGTTTTTCAACACTAACACAAGTGCGAAAGGTTGTTTTTTGAATACTAACACAAGTGCGAAAAGTGGTTTTTCCACACTAATACAAGTGCAAAAGTGGTTTCCTGCACCAACACAAGTGCGAAAAGTGGTTTTTCAACACTAACACAAGTGCGAAAAGTGGTTTTTCAACACTATCACAAGTGCAAAAAGTGTTTTTTCCACACTAATACAAGTGCAAAAGTGGTTTCCTGCACCAACACAAGTGCGAAAAGTGGTTTTTCAACACTAACACAAGTGCGAAAAATGGTTTTTCCACACTATCACAAGTGCAAAAAGTGTTTTTTCCACACTAATACAAGTGCAAACGTGGTTTCCTGCACCAACACAAGTGCGAAAAGTGGTTTTTCAACACTAACACAAGTGCGAAAAGTGGTTTTTCAACACTAACACAAGTGCGAAAAGTGGTTTTTCCACACTAA
This sequence comes from Myxine glutinosa, assembly GCF_964187855.1. NCBI lineage: Eukaryota > Metazoa > Chordata > Myxini > Myxiniformes > Myxinidae > Myxine > Myxine glutinosa. Next base: position 2,967 of record NW_027617833.1, read on the forward strand.
TACAAGTGCAAAAGTGGTTTCCTGCACCAACACAAGTGCGAAAAGTGGTTTTTCAACACTAACACAAGTGCGAAAAGTGGTTTTTCAACACTATCACAAGTGCAAAAAGTGTTTTTTCCACACTAATACAAGTGCAAAAGTGGTTTCCTGCACCAACACAAGTGCAAAAAGTGGTTTTTCAACACTAACACAAGTGCGAAAAGTGGTTTTTCAACACTAACACAAGTGCGAAAAGTGGTTTTTCCACACCAATACAAGTGCAAAAGTGGTTTCCTGCACCAACACAAGTGCGAAAAGTGTTTTTTCAACACTAACACAAGTGTGAAAAGTGGTTTTTCAACACTATCACAAGTGCAAAAAGTGTTTTTCCCACACTAATACAAGTGGAAAAGTGGTTTCCTGCACCAACACAAGTGCGAAAAGTGGTTTATCAACACTAACACAAGTGCGAAAAGTGGTTTTTCAACACTAACACAAGTGCGAAAAGTGTTTTTTCTACACTAATACAAGTGCAAAAGTGGTTTCCTGCACCAACACAAGTGCGAAAAGTCGTTTTACAACACTAACACAAGTGCGAAAAGTGGTTTTTCAACACTAACACAAGTGCGAAAAGTGGTTTTTCAACACTAACACAAGTGCGAAAAGTGGTTTTTCCACACTAATACAAGTGCAAAAGTGGTTTCCTGCACCAACACAAGTGCGAAAGGTGGTTTTTCAACACTAACACAAGTGCGTAAAGTGGTTTTTCAACACTAACACAAGTGCGAAAAGTGTTTTTCCCACACTAATACAAGTGCAAAAGTGGTTTCCTGCACCAACACAAGTGCGAAAAGTGGTTTTTCAACACTAACACAAGTGCGAAAAGTGGTTTTTCAACACTAACACAAGTGCGAAAAGTGGTTTTTCCACACTAATACAAGTGCAAAAGTGGTTTCCTGCACCAACACAAGTGCGAAAAGTGGTTTTTCAACACTAACACAAGTGCGAAAAGTGGTTTTTCAACACTAACACAAGTGCGAAAAGTGGTTTTTCCACACTAATACAAGTGCAAAAGTGGTTTCCTGCACCAACACAAGTGCGAAAAGTGGTTTTTCAACACTAACACAAGTGCGAAAAGTGGTTTTTCAACACTATCACAAGTGCAAAAAGTGTTTTTTCCACACTAATACAAGTGCAAAAGTGGTTTCCTGCACCAACACAAGTGCGAAAAGTGGTTTTTCAACACTAACACAAGTGCGAAAAGTGGTTTTTCAACACTAACACAAGTGCGAAAAGTGGTTTTTCCACACTAATACAAGTGCAAAAGTTTTTTCCTGCACCAACACAAGTGCGAAAAGTGGTTTTTCAACACTAACACAAGTGCGAAAACTGGTTTTTCAACACTAACACAAGTGCGAAAAGTGGTTTTTCCACACTCATACAAGTGCAAAAGTGGTTTCCTGCACCAACACAAGTGCGAAAAGTGTTTTTTCAACACTAACACAAGTGCGAAAAGTGGTTTTTCAACACTATCACAAGTGCAAAAAGTGTTTTTTCCACACTAATACAAGTGGAAAAGTGGTTTCCTGCACCAACACAAGTGCGAAAAGTGGTTTTTCAACACTGACACAAGTGCGAAAAGTGGTTTTTCAACACTAACACAAGTGCGAAAAGCGTTTTTTCCACACTAATACAAGTGCAAAAGTGGTTTCCTGCACCAACACAAGTGCGAAAAGTGGTTTTACAACACTAACACAAGTGCGAAAAGTGGTTTTTCAACACTAACACAAGTGCGAAAAGTGGTTTTTCAACACTAACACATGTGCGAAAAGTGGTTTTTCCACACTAATACAAGTGCAAAAGTGGTTTTTCAACACTAACACAAGTGCAAAAAGTGGTTTTTCCACACTAATACAAGTGCAAATGTGGTTTCCTGCACCAACACAAGTGCGAAAAGTGGTTTTTCAACACTAACACAAGTGAGAAAAGTGGTTTTTCAACACTACCACAAGTGCAAAAAGTGTTTTTTCCACACTAATACAAGTGCAAAAGTGGTTTCCTGCACCAACACAAGTGCGAAATGTGGTTTTTCAACACTAACACAAGTGCGAAAAGTGTTTTTTCCACACAAATGCAAGTGCAAAAGTGGTTTCCTGCACCAACACAAGTGCGAAAAGGCGGTTTTTCAACACTAACACAAGTGCGAAAAGTGGTTTTTCAACACTAACACAAGTGCGAAAAGTGGTTTTTCAACACTAACACAAGTGCGAAAAGTGGTTTTTCAACACTAACACAAGTGCGAAAAGTGGTTTTTCAACACTAACACAAGTGCGAAAAGTGGTTTTTCCACACTAATACAAGTGCAAAAGTGGTTTCCTGCAACAACACAAGTGCGAAAAGTGGTTTTTCAACACAAACACAAGTGCGAAAAGTGGTTTTTCAACACTATCACAAGTGCAAAAAGTGTTTTTTCCACACTAATACAAGTGCAAAAGTGGTTTCCTGCACCAACAGAAGTGCGAAAAGTGGTTTTTCAACACTAACACAAGTGCGAAAAGTGGTTTTTCAACACTATCACAAGTGCAAAAAGTGTTTTTTCCACACTAATACAAGTGCAAACGTGGTTTCCTGCACCAACACAAGTGCGAAAAGTGGTTTTTCAACACTAACACAAGTGCGAAAGGTTGTTTTTTGAATACTAACACAAGTGCGAAAAGTGGTTTTTCCACACTAATACAAGTGCAAAAGTGGTTTCCTGCACCAACACAAGTGCGAAAAGTGGTTTTTCAACACTAACACAAGTGCGAAAAGTGGTTTTTCAACACTATCACAAGTGCAAAAAGTGTTTTTTCCACACTAATACAAGTGCAAAAGTGGTTTCCTGCACCAACACAAGTGCGAAAAGTGGTTTTTCAACACTAACACAAGTGCGAAAAATGGTTTTTCCACACTATCACAAGTGCAAAAAGTGTTTTTTCCACACTAATACAAGTGCAAACGTGGTTTCCTGCACCAACACAAGTGCGAAAAGTGGTTTTTCAACACTAACACAAGTGCGAAAAGTGGTTTTTCAACACTAACACAAGTGCGAAAAGTGGTTTTTCCACACTAATACAAGTGCAAAAGTGGTTTCCTGCACCAACACAAGTGCGAAAAGTGGTTTTTCAACACTAACACAAGTGCGAAAAGTGGTTTTTCAACACTATCACAAGTGCAAAAAGTGTTTTTTCCACACTAATACAAGTGCAAAAGTGGTTTCCTGCACCAACACAAGTGCAAAAAGTGGTTTTTCAACACTAACACAAGTGCGAAAAGTGGTTTTTCAACACTAACACAAGTGCGAAAAGTGGTTTTTCCACACCAATACAAGTGCAAAAGTGGTTTCCTGCACCAACACAAGTGCGAAAAGTGTTTTTTCAACACTAACACAAGTGTGAAAAGTGGTTTTTCAACACTATCACAAGTGCAAAAAGTGTTTTTCCCACACTAATACAAGTGGAAAAGTGGTTTCCTGCACCAACACAAGTGCGAAAAGTGGTTTATCAACACTAACACAAGTGCGAAAAGTGGTTTTTCAACACTAACACAAGTGCGAAAAGTGTTTTTTCTACACTAATACAAGTGCAAAAGTGGTTTCCTGCACCAACACAAGTGCGAAAAGTCGTTTTACAACACTAACACAAGTGCGAAAAGTGGTTTTTCAACACTAACACAAGTGCGAAAAGTGGTTTTTCAACACTAACACAAGTGCGAAAAGTGGTTTTTCCACACTAATACAAGTGCAAAAGTGGTTTCCTGCACCAACACAAGTGCGAAAGGTGGTTTTTCAACACTAACACAAGTGCGAAAAGTGGTTTTTCAACACTAACACAAGTGCGAAAAGTGGTTTTTCAACACTAATACAAGTGCAAAAGTGGTTTCCTGCACCAACACAAGTGCGAAAAGTGGTTTTTCAACACTAACACAAGTGCGAAAATTGGTTTTTCAACACTATCACAAGTGCAAAAAGTGTTTTGTCCACACTAATACAAGTGCAAAAGTGGTTTCCTGCACCAACACAAGTGCGAAAAGTGGTTTTTCAACACTAACACAATTGCGATAAGTGGTTTTTCAACACTAACACAAGTGCGAAAAGTAATTTTTCCACACTAATACAAGTGCAAAAGTGGTTTCTTGCACCAACACAAGTGCGAAAAGTGGTTTTTCAACACTAACACAAGTGCGAAAAGTGGTTTTTCAACACTATCACAAGTGCAAAAAGTGTTTTTTCCACACTAATACAAGTGCAAAAGTGGTTTCCTGCACCAACACAAGTGCGAAAAGTGGTTTTTCAACACTAACACAAATGCGAAAAGTGGTTTTTCAACACTAACACAAGTGCGAAAAGTGGTTTTTCCACACTAATACAAGTGCAAAAGTGGTTTCCTGCACCAACACAAGTGCGAAAAGTGGTGTTTCAACACTAACACAAGTGCGAAAAGTGGTTTTTCAACACTATTACAAGTGCAAAAAGTGTTTTTTCCACACTAATACAAGTGCAAAAGTGGTTTCCTGCACCAACATAAGTGCGAAAAGTGGTTTTTCAACACTAACACAAGTGCGAAAAGTGGTTTTTCAACACTATCACAAGTGCAAAAAGTGTTTTTTCCACACTAATACAAGTGCAAAAGTGGTTTCCTGCACCAACACAAGTGCGAAAAGTGGTTTTTCAACACTAACACAATTGCGAAAAGTGGTTTTTCAACACTAATACAAGTGCAAAAGTGGTTTCCTGCACCAACACAAGTGCGAAAAGTGGTTTTTCAACACTAACACAAGTGCAAAAGTGGTTTCCTGCACCGACACAAGTGCGAAAAGTGGTTTTTCAACACTAACACAAGTGCGAAAAGTGGTTTTTCAACACTATCACAAGTGCAAAAAGTGTTTTTTCCACACTAATACAAGTGCAAAAGTGGTTTCCTGCACCAACACAAGTGCGAAAAGTGGTTTTTCAACATTAACACAAGTGCGAAAAGTGGTTTTTCAACACTAACACAAGTGCGAAAAGTGGTTTTTCCACACTAATACAAGTGCAAAATTGGTTTCCTGCACCAACACAAGTGCGAAAAGTGGTTTTTCAACACTAACACAAGTGCGAAAAGTGGTTTTTCAACACTACCACAAGTGCAAAAAGTGTTTTTTCCACACTAATACAAGTGCAAAAGTGGTTTCCTGCACCAACACAAGTGCGAAATGTGGTTTTTCAACACTAACACAAGTGCGAAAAGTGGTTTTTCAACACTAACACAAGTGCGAAAAGTGGTTTTTCCACACTAATACAAGTGCAAAAGTGGTTTTTCAACACTAACACAAGTGCGAAAAGTGGTTTTTCCACACTAATACAAGTGCAAATGTGGTTTCCTGCACCAACACAAGTGCGAAAAGTGGTTTTTCAACACTAACACAAGTGCGAAAAGTGGTTTTTCAACACTACCACAAGTGCAAAAAGTGTTTTTTCCACACTAATACAAGTGCAAAAGTGGTTTCCTGCACCAACACAAGTGCGAAATGTGGTTTTTCAACACTAACACAAGTGCGAAAAGTGGTTTTTCAACACTAACACAAGTGCGAAAAGTGTTTTTTCCACACAAATGCAAGTGCAAAAGTGGTTTCCTGCACCAACACAAGTGCGAAAAGTGGTTTTTCAACACTAACACAAGTGCGAAAAGTGGTTTTTCAACACTAACACAAGTGCGAAAAGTGGTTTTTCAACACTAACACAAGTGCGAAAAGTGGTTTTTCAACACTAACACAAGTGCGAAAAGTGGTTTTTCAACACTAACACAAGTGCGAAAAGTGGTTTTTCTACACTAATACAAGTGCAAAAGTGGTTTCCTGCACCAACACAAGTGCGAAAAGTGGTTTTTCAACACAAACACAAGTGCGAAAAGTGGTTTTTCAACACTATCACAAGTGCAAAAAGTGTTTTTTCCACACTAATACAAGTGCAAAAGTGGTTTCCTGCACCAACAGAAGTGCGAAAAGTGGTTTTTCAACACTAACACAAGTGCGAAAAGTGGTTTTTCAACACTATCACAAGTGCAAAAAGTGTTTTTTCCACACTAATACAAGTGCAAACGTGGTTTCCTGCACCAACACAAGTGCGAAAAGTGTTTTTTCAACACTAACACAAGTGCGAAAGGTTGTTTTTTGAATACTAACACAAGTGCGAAAAGTGGTTTTTCCACACTAATACAAGTGCAAAAGTGGTTTCCTGCACCAACACAAGTGCGAAAAGTGGTTTTTCAACACTAACACAAGTGCGAAAAGTGGTTTTTCAACACTATCACAAGTGCAAAAAGTGTTTTTTCCACACTAATACAAGTGCAAAAGTGGTTTCCTGCACCAACACAAGTGCGAAAAGTGGTTTTTCAACACTAACACAAGTGCGAAAAGTGGTTTTTCAACACTATCACAAGTGCAAAAAGTGTTTTTTCCACACTAATACAAGTGCAAACGTGGTTTCCTGCACCAACACAAGTGCGAAAAGTGGTTTTTCAACACTAACACAAGTGCGAAAAGTGGTTTTTCAACACTAACACAAGTGCGAAAAGTGGTTTTTCCACACTAATACAAGTGCAAAAGTGGTTTCCTGCACCAACACAAGTGCGAAAAGTGGTTTTTCAACACTAACACAAGTGCGAAAAGTGGTTTTTCAACACTATCACAAGTGCAAAAAGTGTTTTTTCCACACTAATACAAGTGCAAAAGTGGTTTCCTGCACCAACACAAGTGCGAAAAGTGGTTTTTCAACACTAACACAAGTGCGAAAAGTGGTTTTTCAACACTAACACAAGTGCGAAAAGTGGTTTTTCCACACTAATACAAGTGCAAAAGTGGTTTCCTGCACCAACACAAGTGTGAAAAGTGGTTTTTCAACACTAACACAAGTGCGAAAAGTGGTTTTTCAACACTATCACAAGTGCAAAAAGTGTTTTTTCCACACTAATACAAGTGCAAAAGTTGTTTCCTGCACCAACACAAGTGCGAAAAGTGGTTTTTCAACACTAACACAAGTGCGTAAACTGGTTTTTCAACACTAATACAAGTGCGAAAAGTGGTTTTTCCACAATAATACAAGTGCAAAAGTGGTTTCCTGCACCAACACAAGTGCGAAAAGTGTTTTTTCAACACTAACACAAGTGCGAAAAGTGGTTTTTCAACACTATCACAAGTGCAAAAAGTGTTTTTCCCACACTAATACAAGTGGAAAAGTGGTTTCCTGCACCAACACAAGTGCGAAAAGTGGTTTTACAACACTAACACAAGTGCGAAAAGTGGTTTTTCAACACTAACACAAGTGCGAAAAGTGGTTTTTCAACACTAACACAAGTGCGAAAAGTGGTTTTTCCACACTAATACAAGTGCAAAAGTGGTTTTCTGCACCAACACAAGTGCGAAAGGTGGTTTTTCAACACTAACACAAGTGCGAAAAGTGGTTTTTCAACACTAACACAAGTGCGAAAAGTGGTTTTTCCACACTAATACAAGTGCAAAAGTGGTTTCCTGCACCAACACAAGTGCGAAAAGTGGTTTTTCAACACTAACACAAGTGCGAAAATTGGTTTTTCAACACTATCACAAGTGCAAAAAGTGTTTTGTCCACACTAATACAAGTGCAAAAGTGGTTTCCTACACTAACACAAGTGCGAAAAGTGGTTTTTCAACACTAACACAAGTGCGAAAAGTGGTTTTTCAACACTAACACAAGTGCGAAAAGTGGTTTTTCAACACGAACACAAGTGCGAAAAGTGGTTTTTTCACACTAATACAAGTGCAAAAGTGGTTTCCTGCACCAACACAAGTGCGAAAAGTGGTTTTTCAACACAAACACAAGTGTGAAAAGTGGTTTTTCAACACTATCACAAGTGCAAAAAGTGTTTTTTCCACACTATTACAAGTGCAAAAGTGGTTTCCTGCACCAACACAAGAGCGAAAAGTGGTTTTTCAACACTAACACAAGTGCGAAAAGTGGTTTTTCAACACTAACACAAGTGCGAAAAGTGGTTTTTCAACACTATCACAAGTGCAAAAAGTGTTTTTTCCACACTAATACAAGTGCAAAAGTGGTTTTTCCACACTAATACAAGTGCAAAAGTGGTGTCCTGCACCAACACAAGTGCGAAAAGTGGTTTTTCAACACTAACACAAGTGTGAAAAGTGGTTTTTCAACACTAACACAACTGCGAAAAGTGGTTTTTCCACACTAATACAAGTGCAAAAGTGATTTCCTGCACCAACACAAGTGCGAAAAGTGGTTTTTCAACACTATCACAAGTGCAAAAAGTGTTTTTCCACACTAATACAAGTGCAAAAGTGGTTTCCTGCACCAACACAAGTGCGAAAAGTGGTTTTTCAACACTAACACAAGTGCGAAAAGTGGTTTTTCAACACTAACACAAGTGCGAAAAGTGTTTTTTCCACACTAATACAAGTGCAAAAGTGGTTTCCTGCACCAACACAAGTGCAAAAAGTGGTTTTTCAACACTAACACAGATGCGAAAAGTGGTTTTTCAACACTAACACAAGTGCGAAAAGTGGTTTTTCAACACTAACACAAGTGCGAAAAGTGGTTTTTCCACACTAATACAAGTGCAAAAGTGGTTTCCTGCACCAACACAAGTGCGAAAAGTGGTTTTTCAACACTAACACAAGTGCGAAAAGTGGTTTTTCAACACTATCACAAGTGCAAAAAGTGTTTTTTCCACACTAATACAAGTGCAAAAGTTGTTTCCTGCACCAACACAAGTGCGAAAAGTGGTTTTTCAACACTAACACAAGTGCGTAAACTGGTTTTTCAACACTAATACAAGTGCGAAAAGTGGTTTTTCCACAATAATACAAGTGCAAAAGTGGTTTCCTGCACCAACACAAGTGCGAAAAGTGTTTTTTCAACACTAACACAAGTGTGAAAAGTGGTTTTTCAACACTATCACAAGTGCAAAAAGTGTTTTTCCCACACTAATACAAGTGGAAAAGTGGTTTCCTGCACCAACACAAGTGCGAAAAGTGGTTTTACAACACTAACACAAGTGCGAAAAGTGGTTTTTCAACACTAACACAAGTGCGAAAAGTGGTTTTTCAACACTAACACAAGTGCGAAAAGTGGTTTTTCCACACTAATACAAGTGCAAAAGTGGTTTTCTGCACCAACACAAGTGCGAAAGGTGGTTTTTCAACACTAACACAAGTGCGAAAAGTGGTTTTTCAACACTAACACAAGTGCGAAAAGTGGTTTTTCCACACTAATACAAGTGCAAAAGTGGTTTCCTGCACCAACACAAGTGCGAAAAGTGGTTTTTCAACACTAACACAAGTGCGAAAATTGGTTTTTCAACACTATCACAAGTGCAAAAAGTGTTTTGTCCACACTAATACAAGTGCAAAAGTGGTTTCCTACACTAACACAAGTGCGAAAAGTGGTTTTTCAACACTAACACAAGTGCGAAAAGTGGTTTTTCAACACTAACACAAGTGCGAAAAGTGGTTTTTCAACACGAACACAAGTGCGAAAAGTGGTTTTTTCACACTAATACAAGTGCAAAAGTGGTTTCCTGCACCAACACAAGTGCGAAAAGTGGTTTTTCAACACAAACACAAGTGTGAAAAGTGGTTTTTCAACACTATCACAAGTGCAAAAAGTGTTTTTTCCACACTATTACAAGTGCAAAAGTGGTTTCCTGCACCAACACAAGAGCGAAAAGTGGTTTTTCAACACTAACACAAGTGCGAAAAGTGGTTTTTCAACACTAACACAAGTGCGAAAAGTGGTTTTTCAACACTATCACAAGTGCAAAAAGTGTTTTTTCCACACTAATACAAGTGCAAAAGTGGTTTTTCCACACTAATACAAGTGCAAAAGTGGTGTCCTGCACCAACACAAGTGCGAAAAGTGGTTTTTCAACACTAACACAAGTGCGAAAAGTGGTTTTTCAACACTAACACAACTGCGAAAAGTGGTTTTTCCACACTAATACAAGTGCAAAAGTGATTTCCTGCACCAACACAAGTGCGAAAAGTGGTTTTTCAACACTATCACAAGTGCAAAAAGTGTTTTTCCACACTAATACAAGTGCAAAAGTGGTTTCCTGCACCAACACAAGTGCGAAAAGTGGTTTTTCAACACTAACACAAGTGCGAAAAGTGGTTTTTCAACACTAACACAAGTGCGAAAAGTGTTTTTTCCACACTAATACAAGTGCAAAAGTGGTTTCCTGCACCAACACAAGTGCAAAAAGTGGTTTTTCAACACTAACACAGATGCGAAAAGTGGTTTTTCAACACTAACACAAGTGCGAAAAGTGGTTTTTCAACACTAACACAAGTGCGAAAAGTGGTTTTTCCACACTAATACAAGTGCAAAAGTGGTTTCCTGCACCAACACAAGTGCAAAAAGTGGTTTTTCAACACTAACACAAGTGCGAAAAGTGGTTTTTCATCACTATCACAAGTGCAAAAAGTGTTTTTCCACACTAACACAAGTGCGAAAAGTGGTTTTTCAACACTAACACAAGTGCGAAAAGTGTTTTTTCCACACTAACACAAGTGCAAAAGTGGTTTCCTGCACCAACACAAGTGCGAAAAGTGGTTTTTCAACACTAACACAAGTGCGAAAAGTGGTTTTTCAACACTAACACAAGTGCGAAAAGTGGTTTTTCAACACTAACACAAGTGCGAAAAGTGGTTTTTCCACACTAATACAAGTGTAAAAGTGGTTTCCTGCACCAACACAAGTGCGAAAAGTGGTTTTTCAACACGAACACAAGTGAGAAAAGTGTTTTTTCCACACTAATACAAGTGCAAAAGTGGTTTCCTGCACCAACACAAGTGCGAAAAGTGGCTTTTCAACACTAACACAAGTGCGAAAAGTGGTTTTTCAACACTAACACAAGTGCGAAAAGTGGTTTTTCAACACTAACACAAGTGCGAAAAGTGGTTTTCCACACTAATACAACTGCAAAAGTGGTTTCCTGTACCATCACAAGTGCGAAAAGTGGTTTTTCAACACTAACACAAGTGCGAAAAGTGGTTTTTAAACACTAACACAAGTGCGAAAAGTGTTTTTTCCACACTAACACAAGTGCGAAAAGTGGTTTTTCAACACTAACACAAGTGCGAAAAGTGGTTTTTCAACACTAACACAAGTGCGAAAAGTGGTTTTTCAACACTAACACAAGTGCGAAAAGTGGTTTTTCAACACGAACACAAGTGCGAAAAGTGGTTTTTCCACACTAATACAAGTGCAAAAGTGGTTTCCTGCACCAACACAAGTGCGAAAAGTGGTTTTTCAACACAAACACAAGTGTGAAAAGTGGTTTTTCAACACTATCACAAGTGCAAAAAGTGTTTTTTCCACACTATTACAAGTGCAAAAGTGGTTTCCTGCACCAACACAAGAGCGAAAAGTGGTTTTTCAACACTAACACAAGTGCGAAAAGTGGTTTTTCAACACTAACACAAGTGCGAAAAGTGGTTTTTCAACACTAACACAAGTGCGAAAAGTGGTTTTTCAACACTAACACAAGTGCGAAAAGTGGTTTTTCAACACGAACACAAGTGCGAAAAGTGGTTTTTCCACACTAATACAAGTGCAAAAGTGGTTTCCTGCACCAACACAAGTGCGAAAAGTGGTTTTTCAACACAAACACAAGTGTGAAAAGTGGTTTTTCAACACTATCACAAGTGCAAAAAGTGTTTTTTCCACACTATTACAAGTGCAAAAGTGGTTTCCTGCACCAACACAAGAGCGAAAAGTGGTTTTTCAACACTAACACAAGTGCGAAAAGTGGTTTTTCAACACTAACACAAGTGCGAAAAGTGGTTTTTCAACACTATCATAAGTGCAAAAAGTGTTTTTTCCACACTAATACAAGTGCAAAAGTGGTTTTTCCACACTAATACAAGTGCAAAAGTGGTGTCCTGCACCAACACAAGTGCGAAAAGTGGTTTTTCAACACTAACACAAGTGCGAAAAGTGGTTTTTCAACACTAACACAAGTGCGAAAAGTGGTTTTTCCACACTAATACAAGTGCAAAAGTGATTTCCTGCACCAACACAAGTGCGAAAAGTGGTTTTTCAACACTAACACAAGTGTGAAAAGTGGTTTTTCAACACTATCACAAGTGCAAAAAGTGTTTTTCCACACTAATACAAGTGCAAAAGTGGTTTCCTGCACCAACACAAGTGCGAAAAGTGGTTTTTCAACACTAACACAAGTGCGAAAAGTGGTTTTTCAACACTAACACAAGTGCGAAAAGTGTTTTTTCCACACTAATACAAGTGCAAAAGTGGTTTCCTGCACCAACACAAGTGCGAAAAGTGGTTTTTCAACACTAACACAGATGCGAAAAGTGGTTTTTCAACACAAACACAAGTGCGAAAAGTGGTTTTTCAACACTAACACAAGTGCGAAAAGTGGTTTTTCCACACTAATACAAGTGCAAAAGTGGTTTCCTGCACCAACACAAGTGCGAAAAGTGGTTTTTCAACACTAACACAAGTGCGAAAAGTGGTTTTTCATCACTATCACAAGTGCAAAAAGTGTTTTTCCACACTAATACAAGTGCAAAAGTGGTTTCCTGTACCATCACAAGTGCGAAAAGTGGTTTTTCAACACTAACACAAGTGCGAAAAGTGGTTTTTCAACACTAACACAAGTGCGAAAAGTATTTTTTCCACACTAACACAAGTGCAAAAGTGGTTTCCTGCACCAACACAAGTGCGAAAAGTGGTTTTTCAACACTAACACAAGTGCGAAAAGTGGTTTTTCAACACTAACACAAGTGCGAAAAGTGGTTTTTCAACACTAACACAAGTGCGAAAAGTGGTTTTTCCACACTAATACAAGTGCAAAAGTGGTTTCCTGCAACAACACAAGTGCGAAAAGTGGTTTTTCAACACAAACACAAGTGCGAAAAGTGGTTTTTCAACACTATCACAAGTGCAAAAAGTGTTTTTTCCACACTATTACAAGTGCAAAAGTGGTTTCCTGCACCAACACAAGAGCGAAAAGTGGTTTTTCAACGCCAGCACAACTGCGGAAAGTGGTTTTTCAACACAAACACAAGTGCAGCACAAGGTTTTTCAGCACTGGCACAAGTCAGACAAATGCTTTTCGACACGAACACGAGTGCGAAAAGTTGTTTTTTCAATAATAACACAAGTGTGAAAAGTGTTTATCAACACCAGCACGAGTGCGAAAAGTTGTTTTTAAACACGAAGAGGAGTGTGAAAAGTGTTTTTCAACGCTAGCACGAGGGCGAAAAGTGGGTTTTCCACACGAAGTGTGGCGTGACAAGTGGTTTTCAACGCCAGCACAAGTGCGAAAAGTGATATTCAACACTGTCCTGAGTGCGGAAAGTGGTATTTCAAACACTAACATGAGTGCGAAAAGTGGTTTTGCAACACTAGTGCATGTGTGGAAAGTGGTTTTCAACACCAGCGCAAGTGTGGAAACTGCTTTTGCAACACCAACACAAGTAGGAAAGTGGTATTCAACACGAACACAAGTGTGAAAAGTGATTGTTCAACTTGCCAGCCGAGTGCGAAACATGTTTTTTCAATACGAAGAGGAGTGTGGAAAGGGGTTTTCAACAATAGCACGAGTGCAAAAAGTGATTGTTCAACACCAGTGCATGTGTGGAAAGTGGTTTTGCAACACTAGTGCATGTGTGGAAAGTGGTTTTCAACGCCAGCACAAGTGCGGAAAGTGGTTGTTCATCACAAACACAAGTGCGGAACATGGTTTTTCAACACTGGCACAAGTGAGACAAGTGCTTTTTGACACTAACGCGAGTGCGAAAAGTTGTGTTTTCAACATTAACACAAGTGTGAAAAGTGTTTTTCAAAACGAGGACGAGTGTGGAAAGTGGTCTTGCAACACGAGTACGTGTGTGGAAAGTGATTTTGCAACACTTGTGCATGTGTGGAAAGTGGTTTTGCAACACGAGTACGTGTGTGGAAAGTGGTTTTGCAACACTCGTACGTGTGTGGAAAGTGGTTTTGCAACACCAGGACATGTGTGGAAAGTGGTTTTGCAACACTAGTACGTGTGTGGAAAGTGGTTTTGCAACACCAGTACGTGTGTGGAAAGTGGTTTTGGAACACGAGAACGTGTGTGGAAAGTGGTCTTGCAACACCATTACGTGTGTGGAAAGTTGTTTTGCAACACTCGTGCGTGTGTGGAAAGTGGTTTTCCAAAACTAGTACGTGTGTGAAAAGTGGTTTTGCAACATGAGTACGTGAGTGGAAACTTGTTTTGCAATACGAGTACATGTGTGGAAAGTGGTTTTGCAACACTAGTGCATGTGTGGAAAGTGGTTTTCAACGCCAGCACAAGTGCGGAAAGTGGGTTTTCAACACAAACACAAGTGCAGAACATGGTTTTTCAACACGAAGAGGAGTGTGATAAGTGGTTTCCAACACCAGCACAAGTGCGACAAGTGGTTTTTCAACACAAACATAAGTGCGGAACATGGTTTTCTCAACACTGGCACAAGTGAGACAAGTGCTTTTTGACAATAAGACAAGTGGGGAAAGTAGTTTTACAACACTAACACAAGTGCGAAAAGTGGTTTTCAAGCGGCAGCCGAGTGCGAAAAGTGGTTTATCAACACGAAGAGGAGTGTGAAAAGGAGTTTCAACAATAGCACAAGTGCGAAAAGTGATTGTTCAACACCAGTGCATGTGTGGAAAGTGGTTTTGCAACACGAGTGCATCTGTGGAAAGTGGTTTCCAACGCCAGCACAAGTGCGGCAAGTGGTTTTTCAACACAAACACAAGGGCGGCACATGGTTTTTCAACACTGGCACAAGTGAGTCAAGTGCTTTTCGACACGAACACGAGTGCAAAAAGTTGTTTTTTCAACATTAACACAAGTGTGAAAAGTGTTTTTCAACACTAGCACGAGGGCGAAAAGTGGTTTTTCAACAGGAAGTGGGGTGTGACAAGTGGTTTTCAACGCCAGCACAAGTGCGAAAAGTGATATTCAATACTGTCCCGAGTGCGGAAAGTGGTATTTCAAACACTGACACGATTGCGAAAAGTGGTTTTGCAACATGAGTGCATGTGTGGAAAGTGGTTTTGCAACACTAGTGCATGTGTGGAATGTGGGTTTCAACGTTAGCACAAGTGTGAAAAGTGATTGTTCAACTTGAAGGGGAGTGCGAAAAGTGATTATTCAACTCTGCCCCGAGTGCGGAATGTGGTTTCAACACTGACACAAGTGCGAAAAGTGGTTTTGCAACACCATTGCATGTGGGGAAAGTGCTTTTGTAACACTAGTACGTGTGTGGAAAGTGGTTTTGCAATACTAGTATGTGTGTGGAAAATGGTTTTGCAACTCCAGTACGAGTGTGGAAAGTGGTTTTGCAACACCAGTACGTGTGTGGAAAGTGGTTTTGCAACACTGGAACGTGTGTGGAAAGTGGACTTGCAACAACA
The DNA here is from genome assembly GCF_964187855.1 of Myxine glutinosa. NCBI lineage: Eukaryota > Metazoa > Chordata > Myxini > Myxiniformes > Myxinidae > Myxine > Myxine glutinosa. The sequence continues at coordinate 18,427 of NW_027617833.1, forward strand.
GTACGTGTGTGGAAAGTGGTTTTGCAACACCAGTACATGTGTGGAAAGTGGTTTTGCAACACCAGTGCATGTGTGGAAAGTGGTTTTCAACGCCATCACAAGTGCGGAAAGTGGTTTTTCAACACAAACACAAGTGCGGAACATGGTTTTTCAACACTGGCACAAGTGAGACAAGTGCTTTTTGACACGAACGCGAGTGCGAAAAGTTGTGTTTTCAACATTAACACAGGTGTGAAAAGTGTTTTTCAAAACGAGCACGAGTGTGGAAAGTGGTTTTCAACACTAACAGGAGCGCGAAAGGTGGTTTTGCCACAACTACACAAGTGCACAAAATGGTTTTGCAACATTATCACAAATGTGGAAAGTGCTTTTGCATCACTAACACAAGTGGGGAAGGTAGTTTTACAACACTAACACAAGTGGGGAAAGTGGTTTTACAACACCAACACAAGTGGGAAAGTGGTTTTCAACACTAACACAAGTGTGAAAAGTGATTATTCAACTTTAACGGGAGTGCGAAAAGTGATTGTTCAACACTGCCCCAAGTGCGGAATGTGGTTTCAATACTGACACGAGTGCGAAAAGTGGTTTTTCAACACTAACACAAGTGCGAAAGTGGTTTTTCAACACTAACACAAGTGCGAAAAGTGGTTTTTCCACACTAATACAAGTGCAAAAGTGGTTTCCTGCACCAACACAAGTGCGAAAAGTGGTTTTTCAACACTAACACAAGTGCGAAAAGTGTTTTTTCAACACTAACACAAGTGCGAAAAGTGGTTTTTCAACACTATCACAAGTGCAAAAAGTGTTTTTTCCACACTAATACAAATGGAAAAGTGGTTTCCTGCACCAACACAAGTGCGAAAAGTGGTTTTTCAACACTAACACAAGTGCGAAAAGTGGTTTTTCAACACTAACACAAGTGCGAAAAGTGTTTTTTCCACACTAATACAAGTGCAAAAGTGGTTTCCTGCACCAACACAACTGCGAAAAGTGGTTTTTCAACACTAACACAAGTGCGAAATGTGGTTTTTCAACACTAACACAAGTGCGAAAAGTGGTTTTTCAACACTAACACAAGTGCGAAAAGTGGTTTTTCCACACTAATACAAGTGCAAAAGTGGTTTCCTGCACCAACACAAGTGCGAAAAGTGGTTTTTCAACACAAACACAAGTGCGAAAAGTGGTTTTTCAACACTATCACAAGTGCAAAAAGTGTTTTTCCCACACTAATACAAGTGCAAAAGTGGTTTCCTGCACCAACACAAGTGCGAAAAGTGGTTTTTCAACACTAACACAAGTGCGAAAAGTGGTTTTTCAACAATAACACAAGTGCGAAAAGTGGTTTTTCCACACTAATACAAGTGCAAAAGTGGTTTCCTGCACCAACACAAGTGCGAAAAGTGGTTTTTCAACACTAACACAAGTGCGAAAAGTGGTTTTTCAACACTATCACAAGTGCAAAAAGTGTTTTTTCCACACTAATACAAGTGCAAAAGTGGTTTCCTGCACCAACACAAGTGCGAAAAGTGGTTTTTCAACACTAACACAAGTGCGAAAAGTGGTTTTTCAACACTAACACAAGTGCGAAAAGTGGTTTTTCCACACTAATACAAGTGCAAAAGTTTTTTCCTGCACCAACACAAGTGCGAAAAGTGGTTTTTCAACACTAACACAAGTGCGAAAACTGGTTTTTCAACACTAACACAAGTGCGAAAAGTGGTTTTTCCACACTCATACAAGTGCAAAAGTGGTTTCCTGCACCAACACAAGTGCGAAAAGTGTTTTTTCAACACTAACACAAGTGCGAAAAGTGGTTTTTCAACACTATCACAAGTGCAAAAAGTGTTTTTTCCACACTAATACAAGTGGAAAAGTGGTTTCCTGCACCAACACAAGTGCGAAAAGTGGTTTTTCAACACTGACACAAGTGCGAAAAGTGGTTTTTCAACACTAACACAAGTGCGAAAAGCGTTTTTTCCACACTAATACAAGTGCAAAAGTGGTTTCCTGCACCAACACAAGTGCGAAAAGTGGTTTTACAACACTAACACAAGTGCGAAAAGTGGTTTTTCAACACTAACACAAGTGCGAAAAGTGGTTTTTCAACACTAACACATGTGCGAAAAGTGGTTTTTCCACACTAATACAAGTGCAAAAGTGGTTTTTCAACACTAACACAAGTGCAAAAAGTGGTTTTTCCACACTAATACAAGTGCAAATGTGGTTTCCTGCACCAACACAAGTGCGAAAAGTGGTTTTTCAACACTAACACAAGTGCGAAAAGTGGTTTTTCAACACTACCACAAGTGCAAAAAGTGTTTTTTCCACACTAATACAAGTGCAAAAGTGGTTTCCTGCACCAACACAAGTGCGAAATGTGGTTTTTCAACACTAACACAAGTGCGAAAAGTGTTTTTTCCACACAAATGCAAGTGCAAAAGTGGTTTCCTGCACCAACACAAGTGCGAAAAGTGGTTTTTCAACACTAACACAAGTGCGAAAAGTGGTTTTTCAACACTAACACAAGTGCGAAAAGTGGTTTTTCAACACTAACACAAGTGCGAAAAGTGGTTTTTCAACACTAACACAAGTGCGAAAAGTGGTTTTTCAACACTAACACAAGTGCGAAAAGTGGTTTTTCCACACTAATACAAGTGCAAAAGTGGTTTCCTGCAACAACACAAGTGCGAAAAGTGGTTTTTCAACACAAACACAAGTGCGAAAAGTGGTTTTTCAACACTATCACAAGTGCAAAAAGTGTTTTTTCCACACTAATACAAGTGCAAAAGTGGTTTCCTGCACCAACAGAAGTGCGAAAAGTGGTTTTTCAACACTAACACAAGTGCGAAAAGTGGTTTTTCAACACTATCACAAGTGCAAAAAGTGTTTTTTCCACACTAATACAAGTGCATACGTGGTTTCCTGCACCAACACAAGTGCGAAAAGTGGTTTTTCAACACTAACACAAGTGCGAAAGGTTGTTTTTTGAATACTAACACAAGTGCGAAAAGTGGTTTTTCCACACTAATACAAGTGCAAAAGTGGTTTCCTGCACCAACACAAGTGCGAAAAGTGGTTTTTCAACACTAACACAAGTGCGAAAAGTGGTTTTTCAACACTATCACAAGTGCAAAAAGTGTTTTTTCCACACTAATACAAGTGCAAAAGTGGTTTCCTGCACCAACACAAGTGCGAAAAGTGGTTTTTCAACACTAACACAAGTGCGAAAAATGGTTTTTCCACACTATCACAAGTGCAAAAAGTGTTTTTTCCACACTAATACAAGTGCAAACGTGGTTTCCTGCACCAACACAAGTGCGAAAAGTGGTTTTTCAACACTAACACAAGTGCGAAAAGTGGTTTTTCAACACTAACACAAGTGCGAAAAGTGGTTTTTCCACACTAATACAAGTGCAAAAGTGGTTTCCTGCACCAACACAAGTGCGAAAAGTGGTTTTTCAACACTAACACAAGTGCGAAAAGTGGTTTTTCAACACTATCACAAGTGCAAAAAGTGTTTTTTCCACACTAATACAAGTGCAAAAGTGGTTTCCTGCACCAACACAAGTGCAAAAAGTGGTTTTTCAACACTAACACAAGTGCGAAAAGTGGTTTTTCAACACTAACACAAGTGCGAAAAGTGGTTTTTCCACACCAATACAAGTGCAAAAGTGGTTTCCTGCACCAACACAAGTGCGAAAAGTGTTTTTTCAACACTAACACAAGTGTGAAAAGTGGTTTTTCAACACTATCACAAGTGCAAAAAGTGTTTTTCCCACACTAATACAAGTGGAAAAGTGGTTTCCTGCACCAACACAAGTGCGAAAAGTGGTTTATCAACACTAACACAAGTGCGAAAAGTGGTTTTTCAACACTAACACAAGTGCGAAAAGTGTTTTTTCTACACTAATACAAGTGCAAAAGTGGTTTCCTGCACCAACACAAGTGCGAAAAGTCGTTTTACAACACTAACACAAGTGCGAAAAGTGGTTTTTCAACACTAACACAAGTGCGAAAAGTGGTTTTTCAACACTAACACAAGTGCGAAAAGTGGTTTTTCCACACTAATACAAGTGCAAAAGTGGTTTCCTGCACCAACACAAGTGCGAAAGGTGGTTTTTCAACACTAACACAAGTGCGAAAAGTGGTTTTTCAACACTAACACAAGTGCGAAAAGTGTTTTTCCCACACTAATACAAGTGCAAAAGTGGTTTCCTGCACCAACACAAGTGCGAAAAGTGGTTTTTCAACACTAACACAAGTGCGAAAAGTGGTTTTTCAACACTAACACAAGTGCGAAAAGTGGTTTTTCCACACTAATACAAGTGCAAAAGTGGTTTCCTGCACCAACACAAGTGCGAAAAGTGGTTTTTCAACACTAACACAAGTGCGAAAAGTGGTTTTTCAACACTAACACAAGTGCGAAAAGTGGTTTTTCCACACTAATACAAGTGCAAAAGTGGTTGCCTGCACCAACACAAGTGCGAAAAGTGGTTTTTCAACACTAACACAAGTGCGAAAAGTGGTTTTTCAACACTATCACAAGTGCAAAAAGTGTTTTTTCCACACTAATACAAGTGCAAAAGTGGTTTCCTGCACCAACACAAGTGCGAAAAGTGGTTTTTCAACACTAACACAAGTGCGAAAAGTGGTTTTTCAACACTAACACAAGTGCGAAAAGTGGTTTTTCCACACTAATACAAGTGCAAAAGTTTTTTCCTGCACCAACACAAGTGCGAAAAGTGGTTTTTCAACACTAACACAAGTGCGAAAACTGGTTTTTCAACACTAACACAAGTGCGAAAAGTGGTTTTTCCACACTCATACAAGTGCAAAAGTGGTTTCCTGCACCAACACAAGTGCGAAAAGTGTTTTTTCAACACTAACACAAGTGCGAAAAGTGGTTTTTCAACACTATCACAAGTGCAAAAAGTGTTTTTTCCACACTAATACAAGTGGAAAAGTGGTTTCCTGCACCAACACAAGTGCGAAAAGTGGTTTTTCAACACTGACACAAGTGCGAAAAGTGGTTTTTCAACACTAACACAAGTGCGAAAAGCGTTTTTTCCACACTAATACAAGTGCAAAAGTGGTTTCCTGCACCAACACAAGTGCGAAAAGTGGTTTTACAACACTAACACAAGTGCGAAAAGTGGTTTTTCAACACTAACACAAGTGCGAAAAGTGGTTTTTCAACACTAACACATGTGCGAAAAGTGGTTTTTCCACACTAATACAAGTGCAAAAGTGGTTTTTCAACACTAACACAAGTGCAAAAAGTGGTTTTTCCACACTAATACAAGTGCAAATGTGGTTTCCTGCACCAACACAAGTGCGAAAAGTGGTTTTTCAACACTAACACAAGTGAGAAAAGTGGTTTTTCAACACTACCACAAGTGCAAAAAGTGTTTTTTCCACACTAATACAAGTGCAAAAGTGGTTTCCTGCACCAACACAAGTGCGAAATGTGGTTTTTCAACACTAACACAAGTGCGAAAAGTGTTTTTTCCACACAAATGCAAGTGCAAAAGTGGTTTCCTGCACCAACACAAGTGCGAAAAGGCGGTTTTTCAACACTAACACAAGTGCGAAAAGTGGTTTTTCAACACTAACACAAGTGCGAAAAGTGGTTTTTCAACACTAACACAAGTGCGAAAAGTGGTTTTTCAACACCAACACAAGTGCGAAAAGTGGTTTTTCAACACTAACACAAGTGCGAAAAGTGGTTTTTCCACACTAATACAAGTGCAAAAGTGGTTTCCTGCAACAACACAAGTGCGAAAAGTGGTTTTTCAACACAAACACAAGTGCGAAAAGTGGTTTTTCAACACTATCACAAGTGCAAAAAGTGTTTTTTCCACACTAATACAAGTGCAAAAGTGGTTTCCTGCACCAACAGAAGTGCGAAAAGTGGTTTTTCAACACTAACACAAGTGCGAAAAGTGGTTTTTCAACACTATCACAAGTGCAAAAAGTGTTTTTTCCACACTAATACAAGTGCAAACGTGGTTTCCTGCACCAACACAAGTGCGAAAAGTGGTTTTTCAACACTAACACAAGTGCGAAAGGTTGTTTTTTGAATACTAACACAAGTGCGAAAAGTGGTTTTTCCACACTAATACAAGTGCAAAAGTGGTTTCCTGCACCAACACAAGTGCGAAAAGTGGTTTTTCAACACTAACACAAGTGCGAAAAGTGGTTTTTCAACACTATCACAAGTGCAAAAAGTGTTTTTTCCACACTAATACAAGTGCAAAAGTGGTTTCCTGCACCAACACAAGTGCGAAAAGTGGTTTTTCAACACTAACACAAGTGCGAAAAATGGTTTTTCCACACTATCACAAGTGCAAAAAGTGTTTTTTCCACACTAATACAAGTGCAAACGTGGTTTCCTGCACCAACACAAGTGCGAAAAGTGGTTTTTCAACACTAACACAAGTGCGAAAAGTGGTTTTTTCAACACTAACACAAGTGCGAAAAGTGGTTTTTCCACACTAATACAAGTGCAAAAGTGGTTTCCTGCACCAACACAAGTGCGAAAAGTGGTTTTTCAACACTAACACAAGTGCGAAAAGTGGTTTTTCAACACTATCACAAGTGCAAAAAGTGTTTTTTCCACACTAATACAAGTGCAAAAGTGGTTTCCTGCACCAACACAAGTGCAAAAAGTGGTTTTTCAACACTAACACAAGTGCGAAAAGTGGTTTTTCAACACTAACACAAGTGCGAAAAGTGGTTTTTCCACACCAATACAAGTGCAAAAGTGGTTTCCTGCACCAACACAAGTGCGAAAAGTGTTTTTTCAACACTAACACAAGTGTGAAAAGTGGTTTTTCAACACTATCACAAGTGCAAAAAGTGTTTTTCCCACACTAATACAAGTGGAAAAGTGGTTTCCTGCACCAACACAAGTGCGAAAAGTGGTTTATCAACACTAACACAAGTGCGAAAAGTGGTTTTTCAACACTAACACAAGTGCGAAAAGTGTTTTTTCTACACTAATACAAGTGCAAAAGTGGTTTCCTGCACCAACACAAGTGCGAAAAGTCGTTTTACAACACTAACACAAGTGCGAAAAGTGGTTTTTCAACACTAACACAAGTGCGAAAAGTGGTTATTCAACACTAACACAAGTGCGAAAAGTGGTTTTTCCACACTAATACAAGTGCAAAAGTGGTTTCCTGCACCAACACAAGTGCGAAAGGTGGTTTTTCAACACTAACACAAGTGCGAAAAGTGGTTTTTCAACACTAACACAAGTGCGAAAAGTGGTTTTTCAACACTAATACAAGTGCAAAAGTGGTTTCCTGCACCAACACAAGTGCGAAAAGTGGTTTTTCAACACTAACACAAGTGCGAAAATTGGTTTTTCAACACTATCACAAGTGCAAAAAGTGTTTTGTCCACACTAATACAAGTGCAAAAGTGGTTTCCTGCACCAACACAAGTGCGAAAAGTGGTTTTTCAACACTAACACAATTGCGATAAGTGGTTTTTCAACACCAACACAAGTGCGAAAAGTAATTTTTCCACACTAATACAAGTGCAAAAGTGGTTTCTTGCACCAACACAAGTGCGAAAAGTGGTTTTTCAACACTAACACAAGTGCGAAAAGTGGTTTTTCAACACTATCACAAGTGCAAAAAGTGTTTTTTCCACACTAATACAAGTGCAAAAGTGGTTTCCTGCACCAACACAAGTGCGAAAAGTGGTTTTTCAACACTAACACAAATGCGAAAAGTGGTTTTTCAACACTAACACAAGTGCGAAAAGTGGTTTTTCCACACTAATACAAGTGCAAAAGTGGTTTCCTGCACCAACACAAGTGCGAAAAGTGGTGTTTCAACACTAACACAAGTGCGAAAAGTGGTTTTTCAACACTATTACAAGTGCAAAAAGTGTTTTTTCCACACTAATACAAGTGCAAAAGTGGTTTCCTGCACCAACATAAGTGCGAAAAGTGGTTTTTCAACACTAACACAAGTGCGAAAAGTGGTTTTTCAACACTATCACAAGTGCAAAAAGTGTTTTTTCCACACTAATACAAGTGCAAAAGTGGTTTCCTGCACCAACACAAGTGCGAAAAGTGGTTTTTCAACACTAACACAATTGCGAAAAGTGGTTTTACAACACTAATACAAGTGCAAAAGTGGTTTCCTGCACCAACACAAGTGCGAAAAGTGGTTTTTCAACACTAACACAAGTGCAAAAGTGGTTTCCTGCACCGACACAAGTGCGAAAAGTGGTTTTTCAACACTAACACAAGTGCGAAAAGTGGTTTTTCAACACTATCACAAGTGCAAAAAGTGTTTTTTCCACACTAATACAAGTGCAAAAGTGGTTTCCTGCACCAACACAAGTGCGAAAAGTGGTTTTTCAACATTAACACAAGTGCGAAAAGTGGTTTTTCAACACTAACACAAGTGCGAAAAGTGGTTTTTCCACACTAATACAAGTGCAAAATTGGTTTCCTGCACCAACACAAGTGCGAAAAGTGGTTTTTCAACACTAACACAAGTGCGAAAAGTGGTTTTTCAACACTACCACAAGTGCAAAAAGTGTTTTTTCCACACTAATACAAGTGCAAAAGTGGTTTCCTGCACCAACACAAGTGCGAAATGTGGTTTTTCAACACTAACACAAGTGCGAAAAGTGGTTTTTCAACACTAACACAAGTGCGAAAAGTGGTTTTTCCACACTAATACAAGTGCAAAAGTGGTTTTTCAACACTAACACAAGTGCGAAAAGTGGTTTTTCCACACTAATACAAGTGCAAATGTGGTTTCCTGCACCAACACAAGTGCGAAAAGTGGTTTTTCAACACTAACACAAGTGCGAAAAGTGGTTTTTCAACACTACCACAAGTGCAAAAAGTGTTTTTTCCACACTAATACAAGTGCAAAAGTGGTTTCCTGCACCAACACAAGTGCGAAATGTGGTTTTTCAACACTAACACAAGTGCGAAAAGTGGTTTTTCAACACTAACACAAGTGCGAAAAGTGTTTTTTCCACACAAATGCAAGTGCAAAAGTGGTTTCCTGCACCAACACAAGTGCGAAAAGTGGTTTTTCAACACTAACACAAGTGCGAAAAGTGGTTTTTCAACACTAACACAAGTGCGAAAAGTGGTTTTTCAACACTAACACAAGTGCGAAAAGTGGTTTTTCAACACTAACACAAGTGCGAAAAGTGGTTTTTCAACACTAACACAAGTGCGAAAAGTGGTTTTTCTACACTAATACAAGTGCAAAAGTGGTTTCCTGCACCAACACAAGTGCGAAAAGTGGTTTTTCACACAAACACAAGTGCGAAAAGTGGTTTTTCAACACTATCACAAGTGCAAAAAGTGTTTTTTCCACACTAATACAAGTGCAAAAGTGGTTTCCTGCACCAACAGAAGTGCGAAAAGTGGTTTTTCAACACTAACACAAGTGCGAAAAGTGGTTTTTCAACACTATCACAAGTGCAAAAAGTGTTTTTTCCACACTAATACAAGTGCAAACGTGGTTTCCTGCACCAACACAAGTGCGAAAAGTGTTTTTTCAACACTAACACAAGTGCGAAAGGTTGTTTTTTGAATACTAACACAAGTGCGAAAAAGTGGTTTTGCCACACTAATACAAGTGCAAAAGTGGTTTCCTGCACCAACACAAGTGCGAAAAGTGGTTTTTCAACACTAACACAAGTGCGAAAGTGGTTTTTCAACACTATCACAAGTGCAAAAAGTGTTTTTTCCACACTAATACAAGTGCAAAAGTGGTTTCCTGCACCAACACAAGTGCGAAAAGTGGTTTTTCAACACTAACACAAGTGCGAAAAGTGGTTTTTCAACACTATCACAAGTGCAAAAAGTGTTTTTTCCACACTAATACAAGTGCAAACGTGGTTTCCTGCACCAACACAAGTGCGAAAAGTGGTTTTTCAACACTAACACAAGTGCGAAAAGTGGTTTTTCAACACTAACACAAGTGCGAAAAGTGGTTTTTCCACACTAATACAAGTGCAAAAGTGGTTTCCTGCACCAACACAAGTGCGAAAAGTGGTTTTTCAACACTAACACAAGTGCGAAAAGTGGTTTTTCAACACTATCACAAGTGCAAAAAGTGTTTTTTCCACACTAATACAAGTGCAAAAGTGGTTTCCTGCACCAACACAAGTGCGAAAAGTGGTTTTTCAACACTAACACAAGTGCGAAAAGTGGTTTTTCAACACTAACACAAGTGCGAAAAGTGGTTTTTCCACACTAATGCAAGTGCAAAAGTGGTTTCCTGCACCAACACAAGTGCGAAAAGTGGTTTTTCAACACTAACACAAGTGCGAAAAGTGGTTTTTTCAACACTAACACAAGTGCGAAAAGTGGTTTTTCAACACTAACACAAGTGCGAAAAGTGGTTTTTCAACACTAACACAAGTGCGAAAAGTGGTTTTTCAACACTAACACAAGTGCGAAAAGTGGTTTTTCCACACTACTACAAGTGCAAAAGTGGTTTCCTGCAACAACACAAGTGCGAAAAGTGGTTTTTCAACACAAACACAAGTGCGAAAAGTGGTTTTTCAACACTAACACAAGTGCGAAAAGTGGTTTTTCAACACTATCACAAGTGCAAAAAGTGTTTTTTCCACACTAATACAAGTGCAAAAGTGGTTTCCTGCACCAACACAAGTGCGAAAAGTGGTTTTTCAACATTAACACAAGTGCGAAAAGTGGTTTTTCAACACTAACACAAGTGCGAAAAGTGGTTTTTCCACACTAATACAAGTGCAAAATTGGTTTCCTGCACCAACACAAGTGCGAAAAGTGGTTTTTTCAACACTAACACAAGTGCGAAAAGTGGTTTTTCAACACTACCACAAGTGCAAAAAGTGTTTTTTCCACACTAATACAAGTGCAAAAGTGGTTTCCTGCACCAACACAAGTGCGAAATGTGGTTTTTCAACACTAACACAAGTGCGAAAAGTGGTTTTTCAACACTAACACAAGTGCGAAAAGTGGTTTTTCCACACTAATACAAGTGCAAAAGTGGTTTTTTCAACACTAACACAAGTGCGAAAAGTGGTTTTTCCACACTAATACAAGTGCAAATGTGGTTTCCTGCACCAACACAAGTGCGAAAAGTGGTTTTTCAACACTAACACAAGTGCGAAAAGTGGTTTTTCAACACTACCACAAGTGCAAAAAGTGTTTTTTCCACACTAATACAAGTGCAAAAGTGGTTTCCTGCACCAACACAAGTGCGAAATGTGGTTTTTCAACACTAACACAAGTGCGAAAAGTGGTTTTTCAACACTAACACAAGTGCGAAAAGTGTTTTTTCCACACAAATGCAAGTGCAAAAGTGGTTTCCTGCACCAACACAAGTGCGAAAAGTGGTTTTTCAACACTAACACAAGTGCGAAAAGTGGTTTTTCAACACTAACACAAGTGCGAAAAGTGGTTTTTCAACACTAACACAAGTGCGAAAAGTGGTTTTTCAACACTAACACAAGTGCGAAAAGTGGTTTTTCAACACTAACACAAGTGCGAAAAGTGGTTTTTCTACACTAATACAAGTGCAAAAGTGGTTTCCTGCACCAACACAAGTGCGAAAAGTGGTTTTTCAACACAAACACAAGTGCGAAAAGTGGTTTTTCAACACTATCACAAGTGCAAAAAGTGTTTTTTCCACACTAATACAAGTGCAAAAGTGGTTTCCTGCACCAACAGAAGTGCGAAAAGTGGTTTTTCAACACTAACACAAGTGCGAAAAGTGGTTTTTCAACACTATCACAAGTGCAAAAAGTGTTTTTTCCACACTAATACAAGTGCAAACGTGGTTTCCTGCACCAACACAAGTGCGAAAGTGTTTTTTCAACACTAACACAAGTGCGAAAGGTTGTTTTTTGAATACTAACACAAGTGCGAAAAGTGGTTTTGCCACACTAATACAAGTGCAAAAGTGGTTTCCTGCACCAACACAAGTGCGAAAAGTGGTTTTTCAACACTAACACAAGTGCGAAAAGTGGTTTTTCAACACTATCACAAGTGCAAAAAGTGTTTTTTCCACACTAATACAAGTGCAAAGTGGTTTCCTGCACCAACACAAGTGCGAAAAGTGGTTTTTCAACACTAACACAAGTGCGAAAAGTGGTTTTTCAACACTATCACAAGTGCAAAAAGTGTTTTTTCCACACTAATACAAGTGCAAACGTGGTTTCCTGCACCAACACAAGTGCGAAAAGTGGTTTTTCAACACTAACACAAGTGCGAAAAGTGGTTTTTCAACACTAACACAAGTGCGAAAAGTGGTTTTTCCACACTAATACAAGTGCAAAAGTGGTTTCCTGCACCAACACAAGTGCGAAAAGTGGTTTTTCAACACTAACACAAGTGCGAAAAGTGGTTTTTCAACACTATCACAAGTGCAAAAAGTGTTTTTTCCACACTAATACAAGTGCAAAAGTGGTTTCCTGCACCAACACAAGTGCGAAAAGTGGTTTTTCAACACTAACACAAGTGCGAAAAGTGGTTTTTCAACACTAACACAAGTGCGAAAAGTGGTTTTTCCACACTAATGCAAGTGCAAAAGTGGTTTCCTGCACCAACACAAGTGCGAAAAGTGGTTTTTCAACACTAACACAAGTGCGAAAAGTGGTTTTTCAACACTAACACAAGTGCGAAAAGTGGTTTTTCAACACTAACACAAGTGCGAAAAGTGGTTTTTCAACACTAACACAAGTGCGAAAAGTGGTTTTTCAACACTAACACAAGCGCGAAAAGTGGTTTTTCCACACTACTACAAGTGCAAAAGTGGTTTCCTGCAACAACACAAGTGCGAAAAGTGGTTTTTCAACACAAACACAAGTGCGAAAAGTGGTTTTTCAACACTATCACAAGTGCAAAAAGTGTTTTTTCCACACTAATACAAGTGCAAAAGTGGTTTCCTGCACCAACAGAAGTGCGAAAAGTGGTTTTTCAACACTAACACAAGTGCGAAAAGTGGTTTTTCAACACTATCACAAGTGCAAAAAGTGTTTTTTCCACACTAATACAAGTGCAAACGTGGTTTCCTGCACCAACACAAGTGCGAAAAGTGGTTTTTCAACACTAACACAAGTGCGAAAGGTTGTTTTTTGAATACTAACACAAGTGCGAAAAGTGGTTTTTCCACACTAATACAAGTGCAAAAGTGGTTTCCTGCACCAACACAAGTGCGAAAAGTGGTTTTTCAACACTAACACAAGTGCGAAAAGTGGTTTTTCAACACTATCACAAGTGCAAAAAGTGTTTTTTCCACACTAATACAAGTGCAAAAGTGGTTTCCTGCACCAACACAAGTGCGAAAAGTGGTTTTTCAACACTAACACAAGTGCGAAAAATGGTTTTTCCACACTATCACAAGTGCAAAAAGTGTTTTTTCCACACTAATACAAGTGCAAACGTGGTTTCCTGCACCAACACAAGTGCGAAAAGTGGTTTTTCAACACTAACACAAGTGCGAAAAGTGGTTTTTCAACACTAACACAAGTGCGAAAAGTGGTTTTTCCACACTAATACAAGTGCAAAAGTGGTTTCCTGCACCAACACAAGTGCGAAAAGTGGTTTTTCAACACTAACACAAGTGCGAAAAGTGGTTTTTCAACACTATCACAAGTGCAAAAAGTGTTTTTTCCACACTAATACAAGTGCAAAAGTGGTTTCCTGCACCAACACAAGTGCAAAAAGTGGTTTTTCAACACTAACACAAGTGCGAAAAGTGGTTTTTCAACACTAACACAAGTGCGAAAAGTGGTTTTTCCACACCAATACAAGTGCAAAAGTGGTTTCCTGCACCAACACAAGTGCGAAAAGTGTTTTTTCAACACTAACACAAGTGTGAAAAGTGGTTTTTCAACACTATCACAAGTGCAAAAAGTGTTTTTCCCACACTAATACAAGTGGAAAAGTGGTTTCCTGCACCAACACAAGTGCGAAAAGTGGTTTATCAACACTAACACAAGTGCGAAAAGTGGTTTTTCAACACTAACACAAGTGCGAAAAGTGTTTTTTCTACACTAATACAAGTGCAAAAGTGGTTTCCTGCACCAACACAAGTGCGAAAAGTCGTTTTACAACACTAACACAAGTGCGAAAAGTGGTTTTTCAACACTAACACAAGTGCGAAAAGTGGTTTTTCAACACTAACACAAGTGCGAAAAGTGGTTTTTCCACACTAATACAAGTGCAAAAGTGGTTTCCTGCACCAACACAAGTGCGAAAGGTGGTTTTTCAACACTAACACAAGTGCGAAAAGTGGTTTTTCAACACTAACACAAGTGCGAAAAGTGTTTTTCCCACACTAATACAAGTGCAAAAGTGGTTTCCTGCACCAACACAAGTGCGAAAAGTGGTTTTTCAACACTAACACAAGTGCGAAAAGTGGTTTTTCAACACTAACACAAGTGCGAAAAGTGGTTTTTCCACACTAATACAAGTGCAAAAGTGGTTTCCTGCACCAACACAAGTGCGAAAAGTGGTTTTTCAACACTAACACAAGTGCGAAAAGTGGTTTTTCAACACTAACACAAGTGCGAAAAGTGGTTTTTCCACACTAATACAAGTGCAAAAGTGGTTTCCTGCACCAACACAAGTGCGAAAAGTGGTTTTTCAACACTAACACAAGTGCGAAAAGTGGTTTTTCAACACTATCACAAGTGCAAAAAGTGTTTTTTCCACACTAATACAAGTGCAAAAGTGGTTTCCTGCACCAACACAAGTGCGAAAAGTGGTTTTTCAACACTAACACAAGTGCGAAAAGTGGTTTTTCAACACTAACACAAGTGCGAAAAGTGGTTTTTCCACACTAATACAAGTGCAAAAGTTTTTTCCTGCACCAACACAAGTGCGAAAAGTGGTTTTTCAACACTAACACAAGTGCGAAAACTGGTTTTTCAACACTAACACAAGTGCGAAAAGTGGTTTTTCCACACTCATACAAGTGCAAAAGTGGTTTCCTGCTCCAACACAAGTGCGAAAAGTGTTTTTTCAACACTAACACAAGTGCGAAAAGTGGTTTTTCAACACTATCACAAGTGCAAAAAGTGTTTTTTACACACTAATACAAGTGGAAAAGTGGTTTCCTGCACCAACACAAGTGCGAAAAGTGGTTTTTCAACACTGACACAAGTGCGAAAAGTGGTTTTTCAACACTAACACAAGTGCGAAAAGCGTTTTTTCCACACTAATACAAGTGCAAAAGTGGTTTCCTGCACCAACACAAGTGCGAAAAGTGGTTTTACAACACTAACACAAGTGCGAAAAGTGGTTTTTCAACACTAACACAAGTGCGAAAAGTGGTTTTTCAACACTAACACATGTGCGAAAAGTGGTTTTTCCACACTAATACAAGTGCAAAAGTGGTTTTTCAACACTAACACAAGTGCAAAAAGTGGTTTTTCCACACTAATACAAGTGCAAATGTGGTTTCCTGCACCAACACAAGTGCGAAAAGTGGTTTTTCAACACTAACACAAGTGAGAAAAGTGGTTTTTCAACACTACCACAAGTGCAAAAAGTGTTTTTTCCACACTAATACAAGTGCAAAAGTGGTTTCCTGCACCAACACAAGTGCGAAATGTGGTTTTTCAACACTAACACAAGTGCGAAAAGTGTTTTTTCCACACAAATGCAAGTGCAAAAGTGGTTTCCTGCACCAACACAAGTGCGAAAAGGCGGTTTTTCAACACTAACACAAGTGCGAAAAGTGGTTTTTCAACACTAACACAAGTGCGAAAAGTGGTTTTTCAACACTAACACAAGTGCGAAAAGTGGTTTTTGAACACTAACACAAGTGCGAAAAGTGGTTTTTCAACACTAACACAAGTGCGAAAAGTGGTTTTTCCACACTAATACAAGTGCAAAAGTGGTTTCCTGCAACAACACAAGTGCGAAAAGTGGTTTTTCAACACAAACACAAGTGCGAAAAGTGGTTTTTCAACACTATCACAAGTGCAAAAAGTGTTTTTTCCACACTAATACAAGTGCAAAAGTGGTTTCCTGCACCAACAGAAGTGCGAAAAGTGGTTTTTCAACACTAACACAAGTGCGAAAAGTGGTTTTTCAACACTATCACAAGTGCAAAAAGTGTTTTTTCCACACTAATACAAGTGCAAACGTGGTTTCCTGCACCAACACAAGTGCGAAAAGTGGTTTTTCAACACTAACACAAGTGCGAAAGGTTGTTTTTTGAATACTAACACAAGTGCGAAAAG
This sequence comes from Myxine glutinosa, assembly GCF_964187855.1. NCBI lineage: Eukaryota > Metazoa > Chordata > Myxini > Myxiniformes > Myxinidae > Myxine > Myxine glutinosa. The sequence continues at coordinate 34,657 of NW_027617833.1, forward strand.
TGGTTTTTCCACACTAATACAAGTGCAAAAGTGGTTTCCTGCACCAACACAAGTGCGAAAAGTGGTTTTTCAACACTAACACAAGTGCGAAAAGTGGTTTTTCAACACTATCACAAGTGCAAAAAGTGTTTTTTCCACACTAATACAAGTGCAAAAGTGGTTTCCTGCACCAACACAAGTGCGAAAAGTGGTTTTTCAACACTAACACAAGTGCGAAAAATGGTTTTTCCACACTATCACAAGTGCAAAAAGTGTTTTTTCCACACTAATACAAGTGCAAACGTGGTTTCCTGCACCAACACAAGTGCGAAAAGTGGTTTTTCAACACTAACACAAGTGCGAAAAGTGGTTTTTCAACACTAACACAAGTGCGAAAAGTGGTTTTTCCACACTAATACAAGTGCAAAAGTGGTTTCCTGCACCAACACAAGTGCGAAAAGTGGTTTTTCAACACTAACACAAGTGCGAAAAGTGGTTTTTCAACACTAACACAAGTGCGAAAAGTGGTTTTTCCACACTAATACAAGTGCAAAAGTGATTTCCTGCACCAACACAAGTGCGAAAAGTGGTTTTTCAACACTAACACAAGTGCGAAAAGTGGTTTTTCAACACTATCACAAGTGCAAAAAGTGTTTTTCCACACTAATACAAGTGCAAAAGTGGTTTCCTGCACCAACACAAGTGCGAAAAGTGGTTTTTCAACACTAACACAAGTGCGAAAAGTGGTTTTTCAACACTAACACAAGTGCGAAAAGTGTTTTTTCCACACTAATACAAGTGCAAAAGTGGTTTCCTGCACCAACACAAGTGCGAAAAGTGGTTTTTCAACACTAACACAGATGCGAAAAGTGGTTTTTCAACACAAACACAAGTGCGAAAAGTGGTTTTTCAACACTAACACAAGTGCGAAAAGTGGTTTTTCCACACTAATACAAGTGCAAAAGTGGTTTCCTGCACCAACACAAGTGCGAAAAGTGGTTTTTCAACACTAACACAAGTGCGAAAAGTGGTTTTTCATCACTATCACAAGTGCAAAAAGTGTTTTTCCACACTAATACAAGTGCAAAAGTGGTTTCCTGTACCATCACAAGTGCGAAAAGTGGTTTTTCAACACTAACACAAGTGCGAAAAGTGGTTTTTCAACACTAACACAAGTGCGAAAAGTATTTTTTCCACACTAACACAAGTGCAAAAGTGGTTTCCTGCACCAACACAAGTGCGAAAAGTGGTTTTTCAACACTAACACAAGTGCGAAAAGTGGTTTTTCAACACTAACACAAGTGCGAAAAGTGGTTTTTCAACACTAACACAAGTGCGAAAAGTGGTTTTTCCACACTAATACAAGTGCAAAAGTGGTTTCCTGCAACAACACAAGTGCGAAAAGTGGTTTTTCAACACAAACACAAGTGCGAAAAGTGGTTTTTCAACACTATCACAAGTGCAAAAAGTGTTTTTTCCACACTATTACAAGTGCAAAAGTGGTTTCCTGCACCAACACAAGAGCGAAAAGTGGTTTTTCAACGCCAGCACAACTGCGGAAAGTGGTTTTTCAACACAAACACAAGTGCAGCACAAGGTTTTTCAGCACTGGCACAAGTCAGACAAATGCTTTTCGACACGAACACGAGTGCGAAAAGTTGTTTTTTCAATAATAACACAAGTGTGAAAAGTGTTTATCAACACCAGCACGAGTGCGAAAAGTTGTTTTTAAACACGAAGAGGAGTGTGAAAAGTGTTTTTCAACGCTAGCACGAGGGCGAAAAGTGGGTTTTCCACACGAAGTGTGGCGTGACAAGTGGTTTTCAACGCCAGCACAAGTGCGAAAAGTGATATTCAACACTGTCCTGAGTGCGGAAAGTGGTATTTCAAACACTAACATGAGTGCGAAAAGTGGTTTTGCAACACTAGTGCATGTGTGGAAAGTGGTTTTCAACACCAGCGCAAGTGTGGAAACTGCTTTTGCAACACCAACACAAGTAGGAAAGTGGTATTCAACACGAACACAAGTGTGAAAAGTGATTGTTCAACTTGCCAGCCGAGTGCGAAACATGTTTTTTCAATACGAAGAGGAGTGTGGAAAGGGGTTTTCAACAATAGCACGAGTGCAAAAAGTGATTGTTCAACACCAGTGCATGTGTGGAAAGTGGTTTTGCAACACTAGTGCATGTGTGGAAAGTGGTTTTCAACGCCAGCACAAGTGCGGAAAGTGGTTGTTCATCACAAACACAAGTGCGGAACATGGTTTTTCAACACTGGCACAAGTGAGACAAGTGCTTTTTGACACTAACGCGAGTGCGAAAAGTTGTGTTTTCAACATTAACACAAGTGTGAAAAGTGTTTTTCAAAACGAGGACGAGTGTGGAAAGTGGTCTTGCAACACGAGTACGTGTGTGGAAAGTGATTTTGCAACACTTGTGCATGTGTGGAAAGTGGTTTTGCAACACGAGTACGTGTGCTGGAAAGTGGTTTTGCAACACTCGTACGTGTGTGGAAAGTGGTTTTGCAACACTAGGACATGTGTGGAAAGTGGTTTTGCAACACTAGTACGTGTGTGGAAAGTGGTTTTGCAACACCAGTACGTGTGTGGAAAGTGGTTTTGGAACACGAGAACGTGTGTGGAAAGTGGTCTTGCAACACCATTACGTGTGTGGAAAGTTGTTTTGCAACACTCGTGCGTGTGTGGAAAGTGGTTTTCCAAAACTAGTACGTGTGTGAAAAGTGGTTTTGCAACATGAGTACGTGAGTGGAAACTTGTTTTGCAATACGAGTACATGTGTGGAAAGTGGTTTTGCAACACTAGTGCATGTGTGGAAAGTGGTTTTCAACGCCAGCACAAGTGCGGAAAGTGGGTTTTCAACACAAACACAAGTGCAGAACATGGTTTTTCAACACGAAGAGGAGTGTGATAAGTGGTTTCCAACACCAGCACAAGTGCGACAAGTGGTTTTTCAACACAAACATAAGTGCGGAACATGGTTTTCTCAACACTGGCACAAGTGAGACAAGTGCTTTTTGACAATAAGACAAGTGGGGAAAGTAGTTTTACAACACTAACACAAGTGCGAAAAGTGGTTTTCAAGCGGCAGCCGAGTGCGAAAAGTGGTTTATCAACACGAAGAGGAGTGTGAAAAGGAGTTTCAACAATAGCACAAGTGCGAAAAGTGATTGTTCAACACCAGTGCATGTGTGGAAAGTGGTTTTGCAACACGAGTGCATCTGTGGAAAGTGGTTTCCAACGCCAGCACAAGTGCGGCAAGTGGTTTTTCAACACAAACACAAGGGCGGCACATGGTTTTTCAACACTGGCACAAGTGAGTCAAGTGCTTTTCGACACGAACACGAGTGCAAAAAGTTGTTTTTTCAACATTAACACAAGTGTGAAAAGTGTTTTTCAACACTAGCACGAGGGCGAAAAGTGGTTTTTCAACAGGAAGTGGGGTGTGACAAGTGGTTTTCAACGCCAGCACAAGTGCGAAAAGTGATATTCAATACTGTCCCGAGTGCGGAAAGTGGTATTTCAAACACTGACACGATTGCGAAAAGTGGTTTTGCAACATGAGTGCATGTGTGGAAAGTGGTTTTGCAACACTAGTGCATGTGTGGAATGTGGGTTTCAACGTTAGCACAAGTGTGAAAAGTGATTGTTCAACTTGAAGGGGAGTGCGAAAAGTGATTATTCAACTCTGCCCCGAGTGCGGAATGTGGTTTCAACACTGACACAAGTGCGAAAAGTGGTTTTGCAACACCATTGCATGTGGGGAAAGTGCTTTTGTAACACTAGTACGTGTGTGGAAAGTGGTTTTGCAATACTAGTATGTGTGTGGAAAATGGTTTTGCAACTCCAGTACGAGTGTGGAAAGTGGTTTTGCAACACCAGTACGTGTGTGGAAAGTGGTTTTGCAACACTGGAACGTGTGTGGAAAGTGGACTTGCAACAACAGTACGTGTGTGGAAAGTGGTTTTGCAACACCAGTACATGTGTGGAAAGTGGTTTTGCAACACCAGTGCATGTGTGGAAAGTGGTTTTCAACGCCATCACAAGTGCGGAAAGTGGTTTTTCAACACAAACACAAGTGCGGAACATGGTTTTTCAACACTGGCACAAGTGAGACAAGTGCTTTTTGACACGAACGCGAGTGCGAAAAGTTGTGTTTTCAACATTAACACAGGTGTGAAAAGTGTTTTTCAAAACGAGCACGAGTGTGGAAAGTGGTTTTCAACACTAACAGGAGCGCGAAAGGTGGTTTTGCCACAACTACACAAGTGCACAAAATGGTTTTGCAACAATATCACAAATGTGGAAAGTGCTTTTGCATCACTAACACAAGTGGGGAAGGTAGTTTTACAACACTAACACAAGTGGGGAAAGTGGTTTTACAACACCAACACAAGTGGGAAAGTGGTTTTCAACACTAACACAAGTGTGAAAAGTGATTATTCAACTTTAACGGGAGTGCGAAAAGTGATTGTTCAACACTGCCCAAGTGCGGAATGTGGTTTCAATACTGACACGAGTGCGAAAAGTGGTTTTTCAACACTAACACAAGTGCGAAAGTGGTTTTTCAACACTAACACAAGTGCGAAAAGTGGTTTTTCCACACTAATACAAGTGCAAAAGTGGTTTCCTGCACCAACACAAGTGCGAAAAGTGGTTTTTCAACACTAACACAAGTGCGAAAAGTGTTTTTTCAACACTAACACAAGTGCGAAAAGTGGTTTTTCAACACTATCACAAGTGCAAAAAGTGTTTTTTCCACACTAATACAAGTGGAAAAGTGGTTTCCTGCACCAACACAAGTGCGAAAAGTGGTTTTTCAACACTAACACAAGTGCGAAAAGTGGTTTTTCAACACTAAACACAAGTGCGAAAAGTGTTTTTTCCACACTAATACAAGTGCAAAAGTGGTTTCCTGCACCAACACAACTGCGAAAAGTGGTTTTTCACACAACACAAGTGCGAAATGTGGTTTTTCAACACTAACACAAGTGCGAAAAGTGGTTTTTCAACACTAACACAAGTGCGAAAAGTGGTTTTTCCACACTAATACAAGTGCAAAAGTGGTTTCCTGCACCAACACAAGTGCGAAAAGTGGTTTTTCAACACAAACACAAGTGCGAAAAGTGGTTTTTCAACACTATCACAAGTGCAAAAAGTGTTTTTCCCACACTAATACAAGTGCAAAAGTGGTTTCCTGCACCAACACAAGTGCGAAAAGTGGTTTTTCAACACTAACACAAGTGCGAAAAGTGGTTTTTCAACAATAACACAAGTGCGGAAAAGTGGTTTTTCCACACTAATACAAGTGCAAAAGTGGTTTCCTGCACCAACACAAGTGCGAAAAGTGGTTTTTCAACACTAACACAAGTGCGAAAAGTGGTTTTTCAACACTATCACAAGTGCAAAAAGTGTTTTTTCCACACTAATACAAGTGCAAAAGTGGTTTCCTGCACCAACACAAGTGCGAAAAGTGGTTTTTCAACACTAACACAAGTGCGAAAAGTGGTTTTTCAACACTAACACAAGTGCGAAAAGTGGTTTTTCCACACTAATACAAGTGCAAAAGTTTTTCCTGCACCAACACAAGTGCGAAAAGTGGTTTTTCAACACTAACACAAGTGCGAAAACTGGTTTTTCAACACTAACACAAGTGCGAAAAGTGGTTTTTCCACACTCATACAAGTGCAAAAGTGGTTTCCTGCACCAACACAAGTGCGAAAAGTGTTTTTTCAACACTAACACAAGTGCGAAAAGTGGTTTTTCAACACTATCACAAGTGCAAAAAGTGTTTTTTCCACACTAATACAAGTGGAAAAGTGGTTTCCTGCACCAACACAAGTGCGAAAAGTGGTTTTTCAACACTGACACAAGTGCGAAAAGTGGTTTTTCAACACTAACACAAGTGCGAAAAGCGTTTTTTCCACACTAATACAAGTGCAAAAGTGGTTTCCTGCACCAACACAAGTGCGAAAAGTGGTTTTACAACACTAACACAAGTGCGAAAAGTGGTTTTTCAACACTAACACAAGTGCGAAAAGTGGTTTTTCAACACTAACACATGTGCGAAAAGTGGTTTTTCCACACTAATACAAGTGCAAAAGTGGTTTTTCAACACTAACACAAGTGCAAAAAGTGGTTTTTCCACACTAATACAAGTGCAAATGTGGTTTCCTGCACCAACACAAGTGCGAAAAGTGGTTTTTCAACACTAACACAAGTGCGAAAAGTGGTTTTTCAACACTACCACAAGTGCAAAAAGTGTTTTTTCCACACTAATACAAGTGCAAAAGTGGTTTCCTGCACCAACACAAGTGCGAAATGTGGTTTTTCAACACTAACACAAGTGCGAAAAGTGTTTTTTCCACACAAATGCAAGTGCAAAAGTGGTTTCCTGCACCAACACAAGTGCGAAAAGTGGTTTTTCAACACTAACACAAGTGCGAAAAGTGGTTTTTCAACACTAACACAAGTGCGAAAAGTGGTTTTTCAACACTAACACAAGTGCGAAAAGTGGTTTTTCAACACTAACACAAGTGCGAAAAGTGGTTTTTCAACACTAACACAAGTGCGAAAAGTGGTTTTTCCACACTAATACAAGTGCAAAAGTGGTTTCCTGCAACAACACAAGTGCGAAAAGTGGTTTTTCAACACAAACACAAGTGCGAAAAGTGGTTTTTCAACACTATCACAAGTGCAAAAAGTGTTTTTTCCACACTAATACAAGTGCAAAAGTGGTTTCCTGCACCAACAGAAGTGCGAAAAGTGGTTTTTCAACACTAACACAAGTGCGAAAAGTGGTTTTTCAACACTATCACAAGTGCAAAAAGTGTTTTTTCCACACTAATACAAGTGCATACGTGGTTTCCTGCACCAACACAAGTGCGAAAAGTGGTTTTTCAACACTAACACAAGTGCGAAAGGTTGTTTTTTGAATACTAACACAAGTGCGAAAAGTGGTTTTTCCACACTAATACAAGTGCAAAAGTGGTTTCCTGCACCAACACAAGTGCGAAAAGTGGTTTTTCAACACTAACACAAGTGCGAAAAGTGGTTTTTCAACACTATCACAAGTGCAAAAAGTGTTTTTTCCACACTAATACAAGTGCAAAAGTGGTTTCCTGCACCAACACAAGTGCGAAAAGTGGTTTTTCAACACTAACACAAGTGCGAAAAATGGTTTTTCCACACTATCACAGGTGCAAAAAGTGTTTTTTCCACACTAATACAAGTGCAAACGTGGTTTCCTGCACCAACACAAGTGCGAAAAGTGGTTTTTCAACACTAACACAAGTGCGAAAAGTGGTTTTTCAACACTAACACAAGTGCGAAAAGTGGTTTTTCCACACTAATACAAGTGCAAAAGTGGTTTCCTGCACCAACACAAGTGCGAAAAGTGGTTTTTCAACACTAACACAAGTGCGAAAAGTGGTTTTTCAACACTATCACAAGTGCAAAAAGTGTTTTTTCCACACTAATACAAGTGCAAAAGTGGTTTCCTGCACCAACACAAGTGCAAAAAGTGGTTTTTCAACACTAACACAAGTGCGAAAAGTGGTTTTTCAACACTAACACAAGTGCGAAAAGTGGTTTTTCCACACCAATACAAGTGCAAAAGTGGTTTCCTGCACCAACACAAGTGCGAAAAGTGTTTTTTCAACACTAACACAAGTGTGAAAAGTGGTTTTTCAACACTATCACAAGTGCAAAAAGTGTTTTTCCCACACTAATACAAGTGGAAAAGTGGTTTCCTGCACCAACACAAGTGCGAAAAGTGGTTTATCAACACTAACACAAGTGCGAAAAGTGGTTTTTCAACACTAACACAAGTGCGAAAAGTGTTTTTTCTACACTAATACAAGTGCAAAAGTGGTTTCCTGCACCAACACAAGTGCGAAAAGTCGTTTTACAACACTAACACAAGTGCGAAAAGTGGTTTTTCAACACTAACACAAGTGCGAAAAGTGGTTTTTCAACACTAACACAAGTGCGAAAAGTGGTTTTTCCACACTAATACAAGTGCAAAAGTGGTTTCCTGCACCAACACAAGTGCGAAAGGTGGTTTTTCAACACTAACACAAGTGCGAAAAGTGGTTTTTCAACACTAACACAAGTGCGAAAAGTGTTTTTCCCACACTAATACAAGTGCAAAAGTGGTTTCCTGCACCAACACAAGTGCGAAAAGTGGTTTTTCAACACTAACACAAGTGCGAAAAGTGGTTTTTCAACACTAACACAAGTGCGAAAAGTGGTTTTTCCACACTAATACAAGTGCAAAAGTGGTTTCCTGCACCAACACAAGTGCGAAAAGTGGTTTTTCAACACTAACACAAGTGCGAAAAGTGGTTTTTCAACACTAACACAAGTGCGAAAAGTGGTTTTTCCACACTAATACAAGTGCAAAAGTGGTTGCCTGCACCAACACAAGTGCGAAAAGTGGTTTTTCAACACTAACACAAGTGCGAAAAGTGGTTTTTCAACACTATCACAAGTGCAAAAAGTGTTTTTTCCACACTAATACAAGTGCAAAAGTGGTTTCCTGCACCAACACAAGTGCGAAAAGTGGTTTTTCAACACTAACACAAGTGCGAAAAGTGGTTTTTCAACACTAACACAAGTGCGAAAAGTGGTTTTTCCACACTAATACAAGTGCAAAAGTTTTTTCCTGCACCAACACAAGTGCGAAAAGTGGTTTTTCAACACTAACACAAGTGCGAAAACTGGTTTTTCAACACTAACACAAGTGCGAAAAGTGGTTTTTCCACACTCATACAAGTGCAAAAGTGGTTTCCTGCACCAACACAAGTGCGAAAAGTGTTTTTTCAACACTAACACAAGTGCGAAAAGTGGTTTTTCAACACTATCACAAGTGCAAAAAGTGTTTTTTCCACACTAATACAAGTGGAAAAGTGGTTTCCTGCACCAACACAAGTGCGAAAAGTGGTTTTTCAACACTGACACAAGTGCGAAAAGTGGTTTTTCAACACTAACACAAGTGCGAAAAGCGTTTTTTCCACACTAATACAAGTGCAAAAGTGGTTTCCTGCACCAACACAAGTGCGAAAAGTGGTTTTACAACACTAACACAAGTGCGAAAAGTGGTTTTTCAACACTAACACAAGTGCGAAAAGTGGTTTTTCAACACTAACACATGTGCGAAAAGTGGTTTTTCCACACTAATACAAGTGCAAAAGTGGTTTTTCAACACTAACACAAGTGCAAAAAGTGGTTTTTCCACACTAATACAAGTGCAAATGTGGTTTCCTGCACCAACACAAGTGCGAAAAGTGGTTTTTCAACACTAACACAAGTGAGAAAAGTGGTTTTTCAACACTACCACAAGTGCAAAAAGTGTTTTTTCCACACTAATACAAGTGCAAAAGTGGTTTCCTGCACCAACACAAGTGCGAAATGTGGTTTTTCAACACTAACACAAGTGCGAAAAGTGTTTTTTCCACACAAATGCAAGTGCAAAAGTGGTTTCCTGCACCAACACAAGTGCGAAAAGGCGGTTTTTCAACACTAACACAAGTGCGAAAAGTGGTTTTTCAACACTAACACAAGTGCGAAAAGTGGTTTTTCAACACTAACACAAGTGCGAAAAGTGGTTTTTCAACACTAACACAAGTGCGAAAAGTGGTTTTTCCACACTAATACAAGTGCAAAAGTGGTTTCCTGCAACAACACAAGTGCGAAAAGTGGTTTTTCAACACAAACACAAGTGCGAAAAGTGGTTTTTCAACACTATCACAAGTGCAAAAAGTGTTTTTTCCACACTAATACAAGTGCAAAAGTGGTTTCCTGCACCAACAGAAGTGCGAAAAGTGGTTTTTCAACACTAACACAAGTGCGAAAAGTGGTTTTTCAACACTATCACAAGTGCAAAAAGTGTTTTTTCCACACTAATACAAGTGCAAACGTGGTTTCCTGCACCAACACAAGTGCGAAAAGTGGTTTTTCAACACTAACACAAGTGCGAAAGGTTGTTTTTTGAATACTAACACAAGTGCGAAAAGTGGTTTTTCCACACTAATACAAGTGCAAAAGTGGTTTCCTGCACCAACACAAGTGCGAAAAGTGGTTTTTCAACACTAACACAAGTGCGAAAAGTGGTTTTTCAACACTATCACAAGTGCAAAAAGTGTTTTTTCCACACTAATACAAGTGCAAAAGTGGTTTCCTGCACCAACACAAGTGCGAAAAGTGGTTTTTCAACACTAACACAAGTGCGAAAAATGGTTTTTCCACACTATCACAAGTGCAAAAAGTGTTTTTTCCACACTAATACAAGTGCAAACGTGGTTTCCTGCACCAACACAAGTGCGAAAAGTGGTTTTTCAACACTAACACAAGTGCGAAAAGTGGTTTTTTCAACACTAACACAAGTGCGAAAAGTGGTTTTTCCACACTAATACAAGTGCAAAAGTGGTTTCCTGCACCAACACAAGTGCGAAAAGTGGTTTTTCAACACTAACACAAGTGCGAAAAGTGGTTTTTCAACACTATCACAAGTGCAAAAAGTGTTTTTTCCACACTAATACAAGTGCAAAAGTGGTTTCCTGCACCAACACAAGTGCAAAAAGTGGTTTTTCAACACTAACACAAGTGCGAAAAGTGGTTTTTCAACACTAACACAAGTGCGAAAAGTGGTTTTTCCACACCAATACAAGTGCAAAAGTGGTTTCCTGCACCAACACAAGTGCGAAAAGTGTTTTTTCAACACTAACACAAGTGTGAAAAGTGGTTTTTCAACACTATCACAAGTGCAAAAAGTGTTTTTCCCACACTAATACAAGTGGAAAAGTGGTTTCCTGCACCAACACAAGTGCGAAAAGTGGTTTATCAACACTAACACAAGTGCGAAAAGTGGTTTTTCAACACTAACACAAGTGCGAAAAGTGTTTTTTCTACACTAATACAAGTGCAAAAGTGGTTTCCTGCACCAACACAAGTGCGAAAAGTCGTTTTACAACACTAACACAAGTGCGAAAAGTGGTTTTTCAACACTAACACAAGTGCGAAAAGTGGTTTTTCAACACTAACACAAGTGCGAAAAGTGGTTTTTCCACACTAATACAAGTGCAAAAGTGGTTTCCTGCACCAACACAAGTGCGAAAGGTGGTTTTTCAACACTAACACAAGTGCGAAAAGTGGTTTTTCAACACTAACACAAGTGCGAAAAGTGGTTTTTCAACACTAATACAAGTGCAAAAGTGGTTTCCTGCACCAACACAAGTGCGAAAAGTGGTTTTTCAACACTAACACAAGTGCGAAAATTGGTTTTTCAACACTATCACAAGTGCAAAAAGTGTTTTGTCCACACTAATACAAGTGCAAAAGTGGTTTCCTGCACCAACACAAGTGCGAAAAGTGGTTTTTCAACACTAACACAATTGCGATAAGTGGTTTTTCAACACCAACACAAGTGCGAAAAGTAATTTTTCCACACTAATACAAGTGCAAAAGTGGTTTCTTGCACCAACACAAGTGCGAAAAGTGGTTTTTCAACACTAACACAAGTGCGAAAAGTGGTTTTTCAACACTATCACAAGTGCAAAAAGTGTTTTTTCCACACTAATACAAGTGCAAAAGTGGTTTCCTGCACCAACACAAGTGCGAAAAGTGGTTTTTCAACACTAACACAAATGCGAAAAGTGGTTTTTCAACACTAACACAAGTGCGAAAAGTGGTTTTTCCACACTAATACAAGTGCAAAAGTGGTTTCCTGCACCAACACAAGTGCGAAAAGTGGTGTTTCAACACTAACACAAGTGCGAAAAGTGGTTTTTCAACACTATTACAAGTGCAAAAAGTGTTTTTTCCACACTAATACAAGTGCAAAAGTGGTTTCCTGCACCAACATAAGTGCGAAAAGTGGTTTTTCAACACTAACACAAGTGCGAAAAGTGGTTTTTCAACACTATCACAAGTGCAAAAAGTGTTTTTTCCACACTAATACAAGTGCAAAAGTGGTTTCCTGCACCAACACAAGTGCGAAAAGTGGTTTTTCAACACTAACACAATTGCGAAAAGTGGTTTTTCAACACTAATACAAGTGCAAAAGTGGTTTCCTGCACCAACACAAGTGCGAAAAGTGGTTTTTCAACACTAACACAAGTGCAAAAGTGGTTTCCTGCACCGACACAAGTGCGAAAAGTGGTTTTTCAACACTAACACAAGTGCGAAAAGTGGTTTTTCAACACTATCACAAGTGCAAAAAGTGTTTTTTCCACACTAATACAAGTGCAAAAGTGGTTTCCTGCACCAACACAAGTGCGAAAAGTGGTTTTTCAACATTAACACAAGTGCGAAAAGTGGTTTTTCAACACTAACACAAGTGCGAAAAGTGGTTTTTCCACACTAATACAAGTGCAAAATTGGTTTCCTGCACCAACACAAGTGCGAAAAGTGGTTTTTCAACACTAACACAAGTGCGAAAAGTGGTTTTTCAACACTACCACAAGTGCAAAAAGTGTTTTTTCCACACTAATACAAGTGCAAAAGTGGTTTCCTGCACCAACACAAGTGCGAAATGTGGTTTTTCAACACTAACACAAGTGCGAAAAGTGGTTTTTCAACACTAACACAAGTGCGAAAAGTGGTTTTTCCACACTAATACAAGTGCAAAACTGGTTTTTCAACACTAACACAAGTGCGAAAAGTGGTTTTTCCACACTAATACAAGTGCAAATGTGGTTTCCTGCACCAACACAAGTGCGAAAAGTGGTTTTTCAACACTAACACAAGTGCGAAAAGTGGTTTTTCAACACTACCACAAGTGCAAAAAGTGTTTTTTCCACACTAATACAAGTGCAAAAGTGGTTTCCTGCACCAACACAAGTGCGAAATGTGGTTTTTCAACACTAACACAAGTGCGAAAAGTGGTTTTTCAACACTAACACAAGTGCGAAAAGTGTTTTTTCCACACAAATGCAAGTGCAAAAGTGGTTTCCTGCACCAACACAAGTGCGAAAAGTGGTTTTTCAACACTAACACAAGTGCGAAAAGTGGTTTTTCAACACTAACACAAGTGCGAAAAGTGGTTTTTCAACACTAACACAAGTGCGAAAAGTGGTTTTTCAACACTAACACAAGTGCGAAAAGTGGTTTTTCAACACTAACACAAGTGCGAAAAGTGGTTTTTCTACACTAATACAAGTGCAAAAGTGGTTTCCTGCACCAACACAAGTGCGAAAAGTGGTTTTTCAACACAAACACAAGTGCGAAAAGTGGTTTTTCAACACTATCACAAGTGCAAAAAGTGTTTTTTCCACACTAATACAAGTGCAAAAGTGGTTTCCTGCACCAACAGAAGTGCGAAAAGTGGTTTTTCAACACTAACACAAGTGCGAAAAGTGGTTTTTCAACACTATCACAAGTGCAAAAAGTGTTTTTTCCACACTAATACAAGTGCAAACGTGGTTTCCTGCACCAACACAAGTGCGAAAAGTGTTTTTTCAACACTAACACAAGTGCGAAAGGTTGTTTTTTGAATACTAACACAAGTGCGAAAAGTGGTTTTGCCACACTAATACAAGTGCAAAAGTGGTTTCCTGCACCAACACAAGTGCGAAAAGTGGTTTTTCAACACTAACACAAGTGCGAAAAGTGGTTTTTCAACACTATCACAAGTGCAAAAAGTGTTTTTTCCACACTAATACAAGTGCAAAAGTGGTTTCCTGCACCAACACAAGTGCGAAAAGTGGTTTTTCAACACTAACACAAGTGCGAAAAGTGGTTTTTCAACACTATCACAAGTGCAAAAAGTGTTTTTTCCACACTAATACAAGTGCAAACGTGGTTTCCTGCACCAACACAAGTGCGAAAAGTGGTTTTTCAACACTAACACAAGTGCGAAAAGTGGTTTTTCAACACTAACACAAGTGCGAAAAGTGGTTTTTCCACACTAATACAAGTGCAAAAGTGGTTTCCTGCACCAACACAAGTGCGAAAAGTGGTTTTTCAACACTAACACAAGTGCGAAAAGTGGTTTTTCAACACTATCACAAGTGCAAAAAGTGTTTTTTCCACACTAATACAAGTGCAAAAGTGGTTTCCTGCACCAACACAAGTGCGAAAAGTGGTTTTTCAACACTAACACAAGTGCGAAAAGTGGTTTTTCAACACTAACACAAGTGCGAAAAGTGGTTTTTCCACACTAATACAAGTGCAAAAGTGGTTTCCTGCACCAACACAAGTGTGAAAAGTGGTTTTTCAACACTAACACAAGTGCGAAAAGTGGTTTTTCAACACTATCACAAGTGCAAAAAGTGTTTTTTCCACACTAATACAAGTGCAAAAGTTGTTTCCTGCACCAACACAAGTGCGAAAAGTGGTTTTTCAACACTAACACAAGTGCGTAAACTGGTTTTTCAACACTAATACAAGTGCGAAAAGTGGTTTTTCCACAATAATACAAGTGCAAAAGTGGTTTCCTGCACCAACACAAGTGCGAAAAGTGTTTTTTCAACACTAACACAAGTGCGAAAAGTGGTTTTTCAACACTATCACAAGTGCAAAAAGTGTTTTTCCCACACTAATACAAGTGGAAAAGTGGTTTCCTGCACCAACACAAGTGCGAAAAGTGGTTTTACAACACTAACACAAGTGCGAAAAGTGGTTTTTCAACACTAACACAAGTGCGAAAAGTGGTTTTTCAACAATAACACAAGTGCGAAAAGTGGTTTTTCCACACTAATACAAGTGCAAAAGTGGTTTTCTGCACCAACACAAGTGCGAAAGGTGGTTTTTCAACACTAACACAAGTGCGAAAAGTGGTTTTTCAACACTAACACAAGTGCGAAAAGTGGTTTTTCCACACTAATACAAGTGCAAAAGTGGTTTCCTGCACCAACACAAGTGCGAAAAGTGGTTTTTCAACACTAACACAAGTGCGAAAATTGGTTTTTCAACACTATCACAAGTGCAAAAAGTGTTTTGTCCACACTAATACAAGTGCAAAAGTGGTTTCCTACACTAACACAAGTGCGAAAAGTGGTTTTTCAACACTAACACAAGTGCGAAAAGTGGTTTTTCAACACTAACACAAGTGCGAAAAGTGGTTTTTCAACACGAACACAAGTGCGAAAAGTGGTTTTTTCACACTAATACAAGTGCAAAAGTGGTTTCCTGCACCAACACAAGTGCGAAAAGTGGTTTTTCAACACAAACACAAGTGTGAAAAGTGGTTTTTCAACACTATCACAAGTGCAAAAAGTGTTTTTTCCACACTATTACAAGTGCAAAAGTGGTTTCCTGCACCAACACAAGAGCGAAAAGTGGTTTTTCAACATTAACACAAGTGCGAAAAGTGGTTTTTCAACACTAACACAAGTGCGAAAAGTGGTTTTTCAACACTATCACAAGTGCAAAAAGTGTTTTTTCCACACTAATACAAGTGCAAAAGTGGTTTTTCCACACTAATACAAGTGCAAAAGTGGTGTCCTGCACCAACACAAGTGCGAAAAGTGGTTTTTCAACACTAACACAAGTGCGAAAAGTGGTTTTTCAACACTAACACAACTGCGAAAAGTGGTTTTTCCACACTAATACAAGTGCAAAAGTGATTTCCTGCACCAACACAAGTGCGAAAAGTGGTTTTTCAACACTATCACAAGTGCAAAAAGTGTTTTTCCACACTAATACAAGTGCAAAAGTGGTTTCCTGCACCAACACAAGTGCGAAAAGTGGTTTTTCAACACTAACACAAGTGCGAAAAGTGGTTTTTCAACACTAACACAAGTGCGAAAAGTGTTTTTTCCACACTAATACAAGTGCAAAAGTGGTTTCCTGCACCAACACAAGTGCAAAAAGTGGTTTTTCAACACTAACACAGATGCGAAAAGTGGTTTTTCAACACTAACACAAGTGCGAAAAGTGGTTTTTCAACACTAACACAAGTGCGAAAAGTGGTTTTTCCACACTAATACAAGTGCAAAAGTGGTTTCCTGCACCAACACAAGTGCGAAAAGTGGTTTTTCAACACTAACACAAGTGCGAAAAGTGGTTTTTCAACACTATCACAAGTGCAAAAAGTGTTTTTTCCACACTAATACAAGTGCAAAAGTTGTTTCCTGCACCAACACAAGTGCGAAAAGTGGTTTTTCAACACTAACACAAGTGCGTAAACTGGTTTTTCAACACTAATACAAGTGCGAAAAGTGGTTTTTCCACAATAATACAAGTGCAAAAGTGGTTTCCTGCACCAACACAAGTGCGAAAAGTGTTTTTTCAACACTAACACAAGTGCGAAAAGTGGTTTTTCAACACTATCACAAGTGCAAAAAGTGTTTTTCCCACACTAATACAAGTGGAAAAGTGGTTTCCTGCACCAACACAAGTGCGAAAAGTGGTTTTACAACACTAACACAAGTGCGAAAAGTGGTTTTTCAACACTAACACAAGTGCGAAAAGTGGTTTTTCAACACTAACACAAGTGCGAAAAGTGGTTTTTCCACACTAATACAAGTGCAAAAGTGGTTTTCTGCACCAACACAAGTGCGAAAGGTGGTATTTCAACACTAACACAAGTGCGAAAAGTGGTTTTTCAACACTAACACAAGTGCGAAAAGTGGTTTTTCCACACTAATACAAGTGCAAAAGTGGTTTCCTGCACCAACACAAGTGCGAAAAGTGATTTTTCAACACTAACACAAGTGCGAAAATTGGTTTTTCAACACTATCACAAGTGCAAAAAGTGTTTTGTCCACACTAATACAAGTGCAAAAGTGGTTTCCTACACTAACACAAGTGCGAAAAGTGGTTTTTCAACACTAACACAAGTGCGAAAAGTGGTTTTTCAACACTAACACAAGTGCGAAAAGTGGTTTTTCAACACGAACACAAGTGCGAAAAGTGGTTTTTTCACACTAATACAAGTGCAAAAGTGGTTTCCTGCACCAACACAAGTGCGAAAAGTGGTTTTTCAACACAAACACAAGTGTGAAAAGTGGTTTTTCAACACTATCACAAGTGCAAAAAGTGTTTTTTCCACACTATTACAAGTGCAAAAGTGGTTTCCTGCACCAACACAAGAGCGAAAAGTGGTTTTTCAACACTAACACAAGTGCGAAAAGTGGTTTTTCAACACTAACACAAGTGCGAAAAGTGGTTTTTCAACACTATCACAAGTGCAAAAAGTGTTTTTTCCACACTAATACAAGTGCAAAAGTGGTTTTTCCACACTAATACAAGTGCAAAAGTGGTGTCCTGCACCAACACAAGTGCGAAAAGTGGTTTTTCAACACTAACACAAGTGCGAAAAGTGGTTTTTCAACACTAACACAACTGCGAAAAGTGGTTTTTCCACACTAATACAAGTGCAAAAGTGATTTCCTGCACCAACACAAGTGCGAAAAGTGGTTTTTCAACACTATCACAAGTGCAAAAAGTGTTTTTCCACACTAATACAAGTGCAAAAGTGGTTTCCTGCACCAACACAAGTGCGAAAAGTGGTTTTTCAACACTAACACAAGTGCGAAAAGTGGTTTTTCAACACTAACACAAGTGCGAAAAGTGTTTTTTCCACACTAATACAAGTGCAAAAGTGGTTTCCTGCACCAACACAAGTGCAAAAAGTGGTTTTTCAACACTAACACAGATGCGAAAAGTGGTTTTTCAACACTAACACAAGTGCGAAAAGTGGTTTTTCAACACTAACACAAGTGCGAAAAGTGGTTTTTCCACACTAATACAAGTGCAAAAGTGGTTTCCTGCACCAACACAAGTGCAAAAAGTGGTTTTTCAACACTAACACAAGTGCGAAAAGTGGTTTTTCATCACTATCACAAGTGCAAAAAGTGTTTTTCCACACTAACACAAGTGCGAAAAGTGGTTTTTCAACACTAACACAAGTGCGAAAAGTGTTTTTTCCACACTAACACAAGTGCAAAAGTGGTTTCCTGCACCAACACAAGTGCGAAAAGTGGTTTTTCAACACTAACACAAGTGCGAAAAGTGGTTTTTCAACACTAACACAAGTGCGAAAAGTGGTTTTTCAACACTAACACAAGTGCGAAAAGTGGTTTTTCCACACTAATACAAGTGTAAAAGTGGTTTCCTGCACCAACACAAGTGCGAAAAGTGGTTTTTCAACACGAACACAAGTGAGAAAAGTGTTTTTTCCACACTAATACAAGTGCAAAAGTGGTTTCCTGCACCAACACAAGTGCGAAAAGTGGTTTTTCAACACTAACACAAGTGCGAAAAGTGGTTTTTCAACACTAACACAAGTGCGAAAAGTGGTTTTTCAACACTAACACAAGTGCGAAAAGTGGTTTTCCACACTAATACAACTGCAAAAGTGGTTTCCTGTACCATCACAAGTGCGAAAAGTGGTTTTTCAACACTAACACAAGTGCGAAAAGTGGTTTTTAAACACTAACACAAGTGCGAAAAGTGTTTTTTCCACACTAACACAAGTGCGAAAAGTGGTTTTTCAACACTAACACAAGTGCGAAAAGTGGTTTTTCAACACTAACACAAGTGCGAAAAGTGGTTTTTCAACACTAACACAAGTGCGAAAAGTGGTTTTTCAACACGAACACAAGTGCGAAAAGTGGTTTTTCCACACTAATACAAGTGCAAAAGTGGTTTCCTGCACCAACACAAGTGCGAAAAGTGGTTTTTCAACACAAACACAAGTGTGAAAAGTGGTTTTTCAACACTATCACAAGTGCAAAAAGTGTTTTTTCCACACTATTACAAGTGCAAAAGTGGTTTCCTGCACCAACACAAGAGCGAAAAGTGGTTTTTCAACACTAACACAAGTGCGAAAAGTGGTTTTTCAACACTAACACAAGTGCGAAAAGTGGTTTTTCAACACTAACACAAGTGCGAAAAGTGGTTTTTCAACACTAACACAAGTGCGAAAAGTGGTTTTTCAACACGAACACAAGTGCGAAAAGTGGTTTTTCCACACTAATACAAGTGCAAAAGTGGTTTCCTGCACCAACACAAGTGCGAAAAGTGGTTTTTCAACACAAATACAAGTGTGAAAAGTGGTTTTTCAACACTATCACAAGTGCAAAAAGTGTTTTTTCCACACTATTACAAGTGCAAAAGTGGTTTCCTGCACCAACACAAGAGCGAAAAGTGGTTTTTCAACACTAACACAAGTGCGAAAAGTGGTTTTTCAACACTAACACAAGTGCGAAAAGTGGTTTTTCAACACTATCATAAGTGCAAAAAGTGTTTTTTCCACACTAATACAAGTGCAAAAGTGGTTTTTCCACACTAATACAAGTGCAAAAGTGGTGTCCTGCACCAACACAAGTGCGAAAAGTGGTTTTTCAACACTAACACAAGTGCGAAAAGTGGTTTTTCAACACTAACACAAGTGCGAAAAGTGGTTTTTCCACACTAATACAAGTGCAAAAGTGATTTCCTGCACCAACACAAGTGCGAAAAGTGGTTTTTCAACACTAACACAAGTGCGAAAAGTGGTTTTTCAACACTATCACAAGTGCAAAAAGTGTTTTTCCACACTAATACAAGTGCAAAAGTGGTTTCCTGCACCAACACAAGTGCGAAAAGTGGTTTTTCAACACTAACACAAGTGCGAAAAGTGGTTTTTCAACACTAACACAAGTGCGAAAAGTGTTTTTTCCACACTAATACAAGTGCAAAAGTGGTTTCCTGCACCAACACAAGTGCGAAAAGTGGTTTTTCAACACTAACACAGATGCGAAAAGTGGTTTTTCAACACAAACACAAGTGCGAAAAGTGGTTTTTCAACACCAACACAAGTGCGAAAAGTGGTTTTTCCACACTAATACAAGTGCAAAAGTGGTTTCCTGCACCAACACAAGTGCGAAAAGTGGTTTTTCAACACTAACACAAGTGCGAAAAGTGGTTTTTCATCACTATCACAAGTGCAAAAAGTGTTTTTCCACACTAATACAGGTGCAAAAGTGGTTTCCTGTACCATCACAAGTGCGAAAAGTGGTTTTTCAACACTAACACAAGTGCGAAAAGTGGTTTTTCAACACTAACACAAGTGCGAAAAGTATTTTTTCCACACTAACACAAGTGCAAAAGTGGTTTCCTGCACCAACACAAGTGCGAAAAGTGGTTTTTCAACACTAACACAAGTGCGAAAAGTGGTTTTTCAACACTAACACAAGTGCGAAAAGTGGTTTTTCAACACTAACACAAGTGCGAAAAGTGGTTTTTCCACACTAATGCAAGTGTAAAAGTGGTTTCCTGCACCAACACAAGTGCGAAAAGTGGTTTTTCAACACGAACACAAGTGAGAAAAGTGCTTTTTCCACACTAATACAAGTGCAAAAGTGGTTTCCTGCACCAACACAAGTGCGAAAAGTGGTTTTTCAACACTAACACAAGTGCGAAAAGTGGTTTTTCAACACTAACACAAGTGCGAAAAGTGGTTTTTCAACACTAACACAAGTGCGAAAAGTGGTTTTTCCACACTAATACAAGTGCAAAAGTGGTTTCCTGCAAGTGCGAAAAGTGGTTTTTCAACACTAACACAAGTGCGAAAAGTGGTTTTTCAACACTATCACAAGTGCAAAAAGTGTTTTTTCCACACTAATACAAGTGCAAAAGTGTTTTCCTGCACCAACACAAGTGCGAAAAGTGGTTTTTCAACACTAACACAAGTGCGAAAAGTGGTATTTCAACACTAACACAAGTGCGAAAAGTGGTTTTTCCACACTAACACAAGTGCAAAAGTGGTTTCCTGCACCAACACAAGTGCGAAAAGTGGTTTTTCAACACTAACACAAGTGCGAAAAGTGGTTTTTCAACACTAACACAAGTGCGAAAAGTGGTTTTTCAACACTAACACAAGTGCGAAAAGTGGTTTTTCCACACTAATACAAGTGCAAAAGTGGTTTCCTGCAAGTGCGAAAAGTGGTTTTTCAACACTAACACAAGTGCGAAAAGTGGTTTTTCAACACTATCACAAGTGCAAAAAGTGTTTTTTCCACACTAATACAAGTGCAAAAGTGTTTTCCTGCACCAACACAAGTGCGAAAAGTGGTTTTTCAACACTAACACAAGTGCGAAAAGTGGTTTTTCAACACTAACACAAGTGCGAAAAGTGTTTTTTCCACACAAATACAAGTGCAAAAGTGGTTTCCTGCACCAACACAAGTGCGAAAAGTCGTTTTTCAACACTAACACAAGTGCGAAAAGTGGTTTTTCAACACTACCACAAGTGCAAAAAGTGTTTTTTCCACACAAATACAAGTGCAAAAGTGGTTTCCTGCACCAACACAAGTGCGAAAAGTGGTTTTTCAACACTAACACAAGTGCGAAATGTGGTTTTTCAACACTAACACAAGTGCGAAAAGTGGTTTTTCAACACTAACACAAGTGCGAAAAGTGTTTTTTCCACACAAATACAAGTGCAAAAGTGGTTTCCTGCACCAACACAAGTGCGAAAAGTGGTTTTTCAACACTAACACAAGTGCGAAAAGTGGTTTTTCAACACTAACACAAGTGCGAAAAGTGGTTTTTCAACACTAACACAAGTGCGAAAAGTGGTTTTTCAACACTAACACAAGTGCGAAAAGTGGTTTTTCAACACGAACACAAGTGCGAAAAGTGGTTTTTCCACACTAATACAAGTGCAAAAGTGGTTTCCTGCACCAACACAAGTGCGAAAAGTGGTTTTTCAACACAAACACAAGTGCGAAAAGTGGTTTTTCAACACTATCACAAGTGCAAAAAGTGTTTTTTCCACACTAATACAAGTGCAAAAGTGGTTTTTCCACACTAATACAAGTGCAAAAGTGGTGTCCTGCACCAACACAAGTGCGAAAAGTGGTTTTTCAACACTAACACAAGTGCGAAAAGTGGTTTTTCAACACTAACACAAGTGCGAAAAGTGGTTTTTCCACACTAATACAAGTGCAAAAGTGGTTTCCTGCACCAACACAAGTGCGAAAAGTGATTTTCAACACTAACACAAGTGCGAAAAGTGGTTTTTCAACACTAACACAAGTGCGAAAAGTGGTTTTTCAACACTAACACAAGTGCGAAAAGTGGTTTTTCAACACTAACACAAGTGTGAAAAGTGGTTTTTCCACACTAATACAAGTGCAAAAGTGGTTTCCTGCACCAACACAAGTGCGAAAAGTGGTTTTTCAACACAAACACAAGTGCGAAAAGTGGTTTTTCAACACTATCACAAGTGCAAAAAGTGTTTTTTCCACACTATTACAAGTGCAAAAGTGGTTTCCTGCACCAACACAAGAGCGAAAAGTGGTTTTTCAACACTAACACAAGTGCGAAAAGTGGTTTTTCAACACTAACACAAGTGCGAAAAGTGGTTTTTCAACACTATCACAAGTGCAAAAAGTGTTTTTTCCACACTAATACAAGTGCAAAAGTGGTTTTTCCACACTAATACAAGTGCAAAAGTGGTGTCCTGCGCCAACACAAGTGCGAAAAGTGGTTTTTCAACACCAACACAAGTGCGAAAAGTGGTTTTTCAACACTAACACAAGTGCGAAAAGTGGTTTTTCCACACTAATACAAGTGCAAAAGTGGTTTCCTGCACCAACACAAGTGCGAAAAGTGGTTTTTCAACACTAACACAAGTGCGAAAAGTGGTTTTTCAACACTATCACAAGTACAAAAAGTGTTTTTCCACACGAATACAAGTGCAAAAGTGGTTTCCTGCACCAAAACAAGTGCGAAAAGTGGTTTTTCAACACTAACACAAGTGCGAAAAGTGGTTTTTCAACACTAACACAAGTGCGAAAAGTGTTTTTTCCACACTAATACAAGTGCAAAAGTGGTTTCCTGCACCAACACAAGTGCGAAAAGTGGTTTTTCAACACTAACACAGGTGCGAAAAGTGGTTTTTCAACACTAACACAAGTGCGAAAAGTGGTTTTTCAACACTAACACAAGTGCGAAAAGTGGTTTTTCTACACTAATACAAGTGCAAAAGTGGTTTCCTGCACCAACACAAGTGCGAAAAGCGGTTTTTCAACACTAACACAAGTGCGAAAAGTGGTTTTTCATCACTATCACAAGTGCAAAAAGTGTTTTTCCACACTAATACAAGTGCAAAAGTGGTTTCCTGTACCATCACAAGTGCGAAAAGTGGTTTTTCAACACTAACACAAGTGCGAAAAGTGGTTTTTCAACACTAACACAAGTGCGAAAAGTGTTTTTGCCACACAAATACAAGTGCAAAAGTGGTTTCCTGCACCAACACAAGTGCGAAAAGTGGTTTTTCAACAGTAACACAAGTGCGAAAAGTGGTTTTTCAACACTAACACAAGTGCGAAAAGTGGTTTTTCAACACTAACACAAGTGCGAAAAGTGGTTTTTCAACACTAACACAAGTGCGAAAAGTGGTTTTTCAACACTAACACAAGTGCGAAAAGTGGTTTTTCCACACTAATACAAGTGCAAAAGTGGTTTCCTGCACCAACACAAGTGCGAAAAGTGGTTTTTCAACACAAACACAAGTGCGAAAAGTGGTTTTTCAACACTATCACAAGTGCAAAAAGTGTTTTTTCCACACTATTACAAGTGCAAAAGTGGTTTCCTGCACCAACACAAGAGCGAAAGGTGGTTTTTCAACACTAACACAAGTGCGAAAAGTGGTTTTTCAACACTAACACAAGTGCGAAAAGTGGTTTTTCACACTATCACAAGTGCAAAAAGTGTTTTTTCCACACTAATACAAGTGCAAAAGTGGTTTTTCCACATTAATACAAGTGCAAAAGTGGTGTCCTGCACCAACACAAGTGCGAAAAGTGGTTTTTCAACACGAACACAAGTGCGAAAAGTGGTTTTTCAACACTAACACAAGTGCGAAAAGTGGTTTTTCCACACTAATACAAGTGCAAAAGTGGTTTCCTGCACCAACACAAGTGCGAAAAGTGGTTTTTCAACACTAACACAAGTGCGAAAAGTGGTTTTTCAACACTATCACAAGTGCAAAAAGTGTTTTTCCACACTAATACAAGTGCAAAAGTGGTTTCCTGCACCAACACAAGTGCGAAAAGTGGTTTTTCAACACTAACACAAGTGCGAAAAGTGGTTTTTCAACACTAACACAAGTGCGAAAAGTGTTTTTTCCACACTAATACAAGTGCAAAAGTGGTTTCCTGCACCAACACAAGTGCGAAAAGTGGTTTTTCAACACTAACACTGGTGCGAAAAGTGGTTTTTCAACACTAACACAAGTGCGAAAAGTGGTTTTTCAACACTAACACAAGTGCGAAAAGTGGTTTTTCCACACTAATACAAGTGCAAAAGTGGTTTCCTGCACCAACACAAGTGCGAAAAGTGGTTTATCAACACTAACACAAGTGCGAAAAGTGGTTTTTCAACACTAACACAAGTGGGAAAAGTGGTTTTTCCACACCAATACAAGTGCAAAAGTGGTTTCCTGCACCAACACAAGTGCGAAAAGTGGTTTTTCAACACTAACACAAGTGCGAAAAGTGGTTTTTCAACACTACCACAAGTGCAAAAAGTGTTTTTTCCGCACTAATACAAGTGCAAAAGTGGTTTCCTGCACCAACACAAGTGCGAAATGTGGTTTTTCAACACTAACACAAGTGCGAAAAGTGGTTTTTCAACACTAACACAAGTGCGAAAAGTGTTTTTTCCACACAAATACAAGTGCAAAAGTGGTTTCCTGCACCAACACAAGTGCGAAAAGTAGTTTTTCAACACTAACACAAGTGCGAAAAGTGGTTTTTCAACACTACCACAAGTGCAAAAAGTGTTTTTTCCACACAAATACAAGTGCAAAAGTGGTTTCCTGCACCAACACAAGTGCGAAAAGTGGTTTTTCAACACTAACACAAGTGCGAAATGTGGTTTTTCAACACTAACACAAGTGCGAAAAGTGGTTTTTCAACACTAACACAAGGAAAAGTGTTTTTTCCACACAAATACAAGTGCAAAAGTGGTTTCCTGCACCAACACAAGTGCGAAAAGTGGTTTTTCAACACTAACACAAGTGCGAAAAGTGGTTTTTCAACACTAACACAAGTGCGAAAAGTGGTTTTTCAACACTAACACAAGTGCGAAAAGTGGTTTTTCAACACTAACACAAGTGCGAAAAGTGGTTTTTCAACACGAACACAAGTGCGAAAAGTGGTTTTTTCCACACTAATACAAGTGCAAAAAGTGGTTTCCCTGCACCAACACAAGTGCGAAAAGTGGTTTTTCAACACAAACACAAGTGCGAAAAGTGGTTTTTCAACACTATCACGAGTGCAAAAAGTGTTTTTTCCACACTATTACAAGTGCAAAAGTGGTTTCCTGCACCAACACAAGAGCGAAAAGTGGTTTTTCAACACTAACACAAGTGCGAAAAGTGGTTTTTCAACACTAACACAAGTGCGAAAAGTGGTTTTTCAACACTATCACAAGTGCAAAAAGTGTTTTTTCCACACTAATACAAGTGCAAAAGTGGTTTTTCCACACTAATACAAGTGCAAAAGTGGTGTCCTGCACCAACACAAGTGCGAAAAGTGGTTTTTCAACACTAACACAAGTGCGAAAAGTGGTTTTTCAACACTAACACAAGTGCGAAAAGTGGTTTTTCCACACTAATACAAGTGCAAAAGTGGTTTCCTGCACCAACACAAGTGCGAAAAGTGGTTTTCAACACTAACACAAGTGCGAAAAGTGGTTTTTCAACACTAACACAAGTGCGAAAAGTGGTTTTTCAACACGAACACAAGTGCGAAAAGTGGTTTTTCAACACTATCACAAGTGCAAAAAGTGTTTTTTCCACACTAATACAAGTGCAAAAGTGGTTTTTCCACACTAATACAAGTGCAAAAGTGGTGTCCTGCACCAACACAAGTGCGAAAAGTGGTTTTTCAACACTAACACAAGTGCGAAAAGTGGTTTTTCAACACTAACACAAGTGCGAAAAGTGGTTTTTCCACACTAATACAAGTGCAAAAGTGGTTTCCTGCACCAACACAAGTGCGAAAAGTGGTTTTTCAACACTAACACAAGTGCGAAAAGTGGTTTTTTCAACACTATCACAAGTGCAAAAAGTGTTTTTCCACACTAATACAAGTGCAAAAGTGGTTTCCTGCACCAACACAAGTGCGGAAAGTGGTTTTTCAACACTAACACTGGTGCGAAAAGTGGTTTTTCAACACTAACACAAGTGCGAAAAGTGGTTTTTCAACACTAACACAAGTGCGAAAAGTGGTTTTTCCACACTAATACAAGTGCAAAAGTGGTTTCCTGCACCAACACAAGTGCGAAAAGTGGTTTTTCAACA
Source organism: Myxine glutinosa (assembly GCF_964187855.1). Classification (NCBI taxonomy): domain Eukaryota; kingdom Metazoa; phylum Chordata; class Myxini; order Myxiniformes; family Myxinidae; genus Myxine; species Myxine glutinosa. Next base: position 60,894 of record NW_027617833.1, read on the forward strand.
CTAACACAAGTGCGAAAAGTGGTTTTTCAAAACTATCACAAGTGCAAAAAGTGTTTTTTCCACACTAATACAAGTGCAAAAGTGGTTTTTCCACACTAATACAAGTGCAAAAGTGGTGTCCTGCACCAACACAAGTGCGAAAAGTGGTTTTTCAACACTAACACAAGTGCGAAAAGTGGTTTTTCAACACTAACACAAGTGCGAAAAGTGGTTTTTCAACACTAACACCAGTGCGAAAAGTGGTTTTTCCACACTAATACAAGTGTAAAAGTGGTTTCCTGCACCAACACAAGTGCGAAAAGTGGTTTTTCAACACTAACACAAGTGCGAAAAGTGGTTTTTCAACACTAACACAAGTGCGAAAAGTGGTTTTTCAACACTAACACAAGTGCGAAAAGTGGTTTTTCCACACTAATACAAGTGCAAAAGTGGTTTCCTGCAAGTGCGAAAAGTGGTTTTTCAACACTAACACAAGTGCGAAAAGTGGTTTTTCAACACTATCACAAGTGCAAAAAGTGTTTTTTCCACACTAATACAAGTGCAAAAGTGGTTTCCTGCACGAACACAAGTGCGAAAAGTGGTTTTTCAACACTAACACAAGTGCGAAAAGTGGTTTTTCAACACTAACACAAGTGTGAAAAGTGGTTTTTCCACACTAATACAAGTGCAAAAGTGGTTTCCTGCACCAACACAAGTGCGAAAAGTGGTTTTTCAACACTAACACAAGTGCGAAAAGTGGTTTTTCAACACTATCACAAGTGCAAAAAGTGTTTTTTCCACACTAATACAAGTGCAAAAGTGGTTTCCTGCACCAACAAATGCGAAAAGTGGTTTTTCAACACTAACACAAGTGCGAAAAGTGGTTTTTCAACACTAATACAAGTGTAAAAGTGTTTTCCTGCACCAACACAAGTGCGAAAAGTGGTTTTTCAACACTAACACAAGTGCGAAAAGTGGTATTTCAACACTAACAAAAGTGCGAAAAGTGGTTTTTCCACACTAACACAAGTGCAAAAGTGGTTTCCTACACCAACACAAGTGCGAAAAGTGGTTTTTCAACACTAACACAAGTGCGAAAAGTGGTTTTTCAACACTATCACAAGTGCAAAAAGTGTTTTTCCACACTAATACAAGTGCAAAAGTGGTTTCCTGCACCAACACAAGTGCGAAAAGTGGTTTTTCAACACTAACACAAGTGCGAAAAGTGGATTTTCAACACTAACACAATTGCGAAAAGTGTTTTTTCCACACGAATACAAGTGCAAAAGTGGTTTCCTGCACCAACACAAGTGCGAAGAGTGGTTTTTCAACACCAACACAAGTGCGAAAAGTGGTTTTTCAACACTAACACAAGTGCGAAAAGTGGTTTTTCAACACTAACACAAGTGCGAAAAGTGGTTTTGCCACACTAATACAAGTGCAAAAGTGGTTTCCTGCACCAACACAAGTGCGAAAAGTGGTTTTTCAACACTAACACAAGTGCGAAAAGTGGTTTTTCAACACTATCACAAGTGCAAAAGTGTTTTTTCCACACTAATACAAGTGCAAAAGTGGTTTCCTGCACCAACACAAGTGCGAAATGTGGTTTTTCAACACTAACACAAGTGCGAAAAGTGGTTTTTCAACACTAACACAAGTGCGAAAAGTGTTTTTGCCACACAAATACAAGTGCAAAAGTGGTTTCCTGCACCAACACAAGTGCGAAAAGTGGTTTTTCAACACTAACACAAGTGCGAAAAGTGGTTTTTCAACACTAACACAAGTGCGAAAAGTGGTTTTTCAACACTAACACAAGTGCGAAAAGTGGTTTTTCCACACTAATACAAGTGCAAAAGTGGTTTCCTGCAAGTGCGAAAAGTGGTTTTTCAACACTAACACAAGTGCGAAAAGTGGTTTTTCAACACTATCACAAGTGCAAAAAGTGTTTTTTCCACACTAATACAAGTGCAAAAGTGGTTTCCTGCACGAACACAAGTGCGAAAAGTGGTTTTTCAACACTAACACAAGTGCGAAAAGTGGTTTTTCAACACTAACACAAGTGTGAAAAGTGGTTTTTCCACACTAATACAAGTGCAAAAGTGATTTCCTGCACCAACACAAGTGCGAAAAGTGGTTTTTCAACACTAACACAAGTGCGAAAAGTGGTTTTTCAACACTATCACAAGTGCAAAAAGTGTTTTTTCCACACTAATACAAGTGCAAAAGTGGTTTCCTGCACCAACACAAGTGCGAAAAGTGGTTTTTCAACACTAACACAAGTGCGAAAAGTGGTTTTTCAACACTAATACAAGTGTAAAAGTGTTTTCCTGCACCAACACAAGTGCGAAAAGTGGTTTTTCAACACTAACACAAGTGCGAAAAGTGGTATTTCAACACTAACAAAAGTGCGAAAAGTGGTTTTTCCACACTAACACAAGTGCAAAAGTGGTTTCCTACACCAACACATGTGCGAAAAGTGGTTTTTCAACACTAACACAAGTGCGAAAAGTGGTTTTTCAACACTATCACAAGTGCAAAAAGTGTTTTTCCACACTAATACAAGTGCAAAAGTGGTTTCCTGCACCAACACAAGTGCGAAAAGTGGTTTTTCAACACTAACACAAGTGCGAAAAGTGGATTTTCAACACTAACACAAGTGCGAAAAGTGTTTTTTCCACACGAATACAAGTGCAAAAGTGGTTTCCTGCACCAACACAAGTGCGAAGAGTGGTTTTTCAACACCAACACAAGTGCGAAAAGTGGTTTTTCAACACTAACACAAGTGCGAAAAGTGGTTTTTCAACACTAACACAAGTGCGAAAAGTGGTTTTTCATCACTATCACAAGTGCAAAAAGTGTTTTTCCACACTAATACAAGTGCAAAAGTGGTTTCCTGTACCATCACAAGTGCGAAAAGTGGTTTTTCAACACTAACACAAGTGCGAAAAGTTGTTTTTCAACACTAACACAAGTGCGAAAAGTGGTTTTTCAACACTAACACAAGTGCGAAAAGTGGTTTTTCCACACTAATACAAGTGCAAAAGTGGTTTCCTGCACCAACACAAGTGCGAAAAGTGGTTTTTCAACACTAACACAAGTGCGAAAAGTGGTTTTTCAACACTATCACAAGTGCAAAAGTGTTTTTTCCACACTAATACAAGTGCAAAAGTGGTTTCCTGCACCAACACAAGTGCGAAATGTGGTTTTTCAACACTAACACAAGTGCGAAAAGTGGTTTTTCAACACTAACACAAGTGCGAAAAGTGGTTTTTCAACACTAACACAAGTGCGAAAAGTGGTTTTTCAACACTAACACAAGTGCGAAAAGTGGTTTTTCCACACTAATACAAGTGCAAAAGTGGTTTCCTGCAAGTGCGAAAAGTGGTTTTTCAACACTAACACAAGTGCGAAAAGTGGTTTTTCAACACTATCACAAGTGCAAAAAGTGTTTTTTCCACACTAATACAAGTGCAAAAGTGGTTTCCTGCACGAACACAAGTGCGAAAAGTGGTTTTTCAACACTAACACAAGTGCGAAAAGTGGTTTTTCAACACTAACACAAGTGCGAAAAGTGGTTTTTCAACACTATCACAAGTGCAAAAAGTGTTTTTTCCACACTAATACAAGTGCAAAAGTGGTTTTTCCACACTAATACAAGTGCAAAAGTGGTGTCCTGCGCCAACACAAGTGCGAAAAGTGGTTTTTCAACACCAACACAAGTGCGAAAAGTGGTTTTTCAACACTAACACAAGTGCGAAAAGTGGTTTTTCCACACTAATACAAGTGCAAAAGTGGTTTCCTGCACCAACACAAGTGCGAAAAGTGGTTTTTCAACACTAACACAAGTGCGAAAAGTGGTTTTTCAACACTATCACAAGTACAAAAAGTGTTTTTCCACACGAATACAAGTGCAAAAGTGGTTTCCTGCACCAAAACAAGTGCGAAAAGTGGTTTTTCAACACTAACACAAGTGCGAAAAGTGGTTTTTCAACACTAACACAAGTGCGAAAAGTGTTTTTTCCACACTAATACAAGTGCAAAAGTGGTTTCCTGCACCAACACAAGTGCGAAAAGTGGTTTTTCAACACTAACACAGGTGCGAAAAGTGGTTTTTCAACACTAACACAAGTGCGAAAAGTGGTTTTTCAACACTAACACAAGTGCGAAAAGTGGTTTTTCTACACTAATACAAGTGCAAAAGTGGTTTCCTGCACCAACACAAGTGCGAAAAGCGGTTTTTCAACACTAACACAAGTGCGAAAAGTGGTTTTTCATCACTATCACAAGTGCAAAAAGTGTTTTTCCACACTAATACAAGTGCAAAAGTGGTTTCCTGTACCATCACAAGTGCGAAAAGTGGTTTTTCAACACTAACACAAGTGCGAAAAGTGGTTTTTCAACACTAACACAAGTGCGAAAAGTGTTTTTGCCACACAAATTCAAGTGCAAAAGTGGTTTCCTGCACCAACACAAGTGCGAAAAGTGGTTTTTCAACAGTAACACAAGTGCGAAAAGTGGTTTTTCAACACTAACACAAGTGCGAAAAGTGGTTTTTCAACACTAACACAAGTGCGAAAAGTGGTTTTTCAACACTAACACAAGTGCGAAAAGTGGTTTTTCAACACTAACACAAGTGCGAAAAGTGGTTTTTCCACACTAATACAAGTGCAAAAGTGGTTTCCTGCACCAACACAAGTGCGAAAAGTGGTTTTTCAACACAAACACAAGTGCGAAAAGTGGTTTTTCAACACTATCACAAGTGCAAAAAGTGTTTTATCCACACTATTACAAGTGCAAAAGTGGTTTCCTGCACCAACACAAGAGCGAAAAGTGGTTTTTCAACACTAACACAAGTGCGAAAAGTGGTTTTTCAACACTAACACAAGTGCGAAAAGTGGTTTTTCACACTATCACAAGTGCAAAAAGTGTTTTTTCCACACTAATACAAGTGCAAAAGTGGTTTTTCCACATTAATACAAGTGCAAAAGTGGTGTCCTGCACCAACACAAGTGCGAAAAGTGGTTTTTCAACACTAACACAAGTGCGAAAAGTGGTTTTTCAACACTAACACAAGTGCGAAAAGTGGTTTTTCCACACTAATACAAGTGCAAAAGTGGTTTCCTGCACCAACACAAGTGCGAAAAGTGGTTTTTCAACACTAACACAAGTGTGAAAAGTGGTTTTTCAACACTATCACAAGTGCAAAAAGTGTTTTTCCACACTAATACAAGTGCAAAAGTGGTTTCCTGCACCAACACAAGTGCGAAAAGTGGTTTTTCAACACTAACACAAGTGCGAAAAGTGGTTTTTCAACACTAACACAAGTGCGAAAAGTGTTTTTTCCACACTAATACAAGTGCAAAAGTGGTTTCCTGCACCAACACAAGTGCGAAAAGTGGTTTTTCAACACTAACACTGGTGCGAAAAGTGGTTTTTCAACACTAACACAAGTGCGAAAAGTGGTTTTTCAACACTAACACAAGTGCGAAAAGTGGTTTTTCCACACTAATACAAGTGCAAAAGTGGTTTCCTGCACCAACTCAAGTGCGAAAAGTGGTTTTTCAACACTAACACAAGTGCGAAAAGTGGTTTTTCAACACTAACACAAGTGGGAAAAGTGGTTTTTCCACACCAATACAAGTGCAAAAGTGGTTTCCTGCACCAACACAAGTGCGAAAAGTGGTTTTTCAACACTAACACAAGTGCGAAAAGTGGTTTTTCAACACTACCACAAGTGCAAAAAGTGTTTTTTCCGCACTAATACAAGTGCAAAAGTGGTTTCCTGCACCAACACAAGTGCGAAATGTGGTTTTTCAACACTAACACAAGTGCGAAAAGTGGTTTTTCAACACTAACACAAGTGCGAAAAGTGTTTTTTCCACACAAATACAAGTGCAAAAGTGGTTTCCTGCACCAACACAAGTGCGAAAAGTCGTTTTTCAACACTAACACAAGTGCGAAAAGTGGTTTTTCAACACTACCACAAGTGCAAAAAGTGTTTTTTCCACACAAATACAAGTGCAAAAGTGGTTTCCTGCACCAACACAAGTGCGAAAAGTGGTTTTTCAACACTAACACAAGTGCGAAATGTGGTTTTTCAACACTAACACAAGTGCGAAAAGTGGTTTTTCAACACTAACACAAGTGCGAAAAGTGTTTTTTCCACACAAATACAAGTGCAAAAGTGGTTTCCTGCACCAACACAAGTGCGAAAAGTGGTTTTTCAACACTAACACAAGTGCGAAAAGTGGTTTTTCAACACTAACACAAGTGCGAAAAGTGGTTTTTCAACACTAACACAAGTGCGAAAAGTGGTTTTTCAACACTAACACAAGTGCGAAAAGTGGTTTTTCAACACGAACACAAGTGCGAAAAGTGGTTTTTCCACACTAATACAAGTGCAAAAGTGGTTTCCTGCACCAACACAAGTGCGAAAAGTGGTTTTTCAACACAAACACAAGTGCGAAAAGTGGTTTTTCAACACTATCACGAGTGCAAAAAGTGTTTTTTCCACACTATTACAAGTGCAAAAGTGGTTTCCTGCACCAACACAAGAGCGAAAAGTGGTTTTTCAACACTAACACAAGTGCGAAAAGTGGTTTTTCAACACTAACACAAGTGCGAAAAGTGGTTTTTCAACACTATCACAAGTGCAAAAAGTGTTTTTTCCACACTAATACAAGTGCAAAAGTGGTTTTTCCACACTAATACAAGTGCAAAAGTGGTGTCCTGCACCAACACAAGTGCGAAAAGTGGTTTTTCAACACTAACACAAGTGCGAAAAGTGGTTTTTCAACACTAACACAAGTGCGAAAAGTGGTTTTTCCACACTAATACAAGTGCAAAAGTGGTTTCCTGCACCAACACAAGTGCGAAAAGTGGTTTTCAACACTAACACAAGTGCGAAAAGTGGTTTTTCAACACTAACACAAGTGCGAAAAGTGGTTTTTCAACACGAACACAAGTGCGAAAAGTGGTTTTTCAACACTATCACAAGTGCAAAAAGTGTTTTTTCCACACTAATACAAGTGCAAAAGTGGTTTTTCCACACTAATACAAGTGCAAAAGTGGTGTCCTGCACCAACACAAGTGCGAAAAGTGGTTTTTCAACACTAACACAAGTGCGAAAAGTGGTTTTTCAACACTAACACAAGTGCGAAAAGTGGTTTTTCCACACTAATACAAGTGCAAAAGTGGTTTCCTGCACCAACACAAGTGCGAAAAGTGGTTTTTCAACACTAACACAAGTGCGAAAAGTGGTTTTTCAACACTATCACAAGTGCAAAAAGTGTTTTTCCACACTAATACAAGTGCAAAAGTGGTTTCCTGCACCAACACAAGTGCGGAAAGTGGTTTTTCAACACTAACACTGGTGCGAAAAGTGGTTTTTCAACACTAACACAAGTGCGAAAAGTGGTTTTTCAACACTAACACAAGTGCGAAAAGTGGTTTTTCCACACTAATACAAGTGCAAAAGTGGTTTCCTGCACCAACACAAGTGCGAAAAGTGGTTTTTCAACACTAACACAAGTGCGAAAAGTGGTTTTTCAAAACTATCACAAGTGCAAAAAGTGTTTTTTCCACACTAATACAAGTGCAAAAGTGGTTTTTCCACACTAATACAAGTGCAAAAGTGGTGTCCTGCACCAACACAAGTGCGAAAAGTGGTTTTTCAACACTAACACAAGTGCGAAAAGTGGTTTTTCAACACTAACACAAGTGCGAAAAGTGGTTTTTCAACACTAACACCAGTGCGAAAAGTGGTTTTTCCACACTAATACAAGTGTAAAAGTGGTTTCCTGCACCAACACAAGTGCGAAAAGTGGTTTTTCAACACTAACACAAGTGCGAAAAGTGGTTTTTCAACACTAACACAAGTGCGAAAAGTGGTTTTTCAACACTAACACAAGTGCGAAAAGTGGTTTTTCCACACTAATACAAGTGCAAAAGTGGTTTCCTGCAAGTGCGAAAAGTGGTTTTTCAACACTAACACAAGTGCGAAAAGTGGTTTTTCAACACTATCACAAGTGCAAAAAGTGTTTTTTCCACACTAATACAAGTGCAAAAGTGGTTTCCTGCACGAACACAAGTGCGAAAAGTGGTTTTTCAACACTAACACAAGTGCGAAAAGTGGTTTTTCAACACTAACACAAGTGTGAAAAGTGGTTTTTCCACACTAATACAAGTGCAAAAGTGGTTTCCTGCACCAACACAAGTGCGAAAAGTGGTTTTTCAACACTAACACAAGTGCGAAAAGTGGTTTTTCAACACTATCACAAGTGCAAAAAGTGTTTTTTCCACACTAATACAAGTGCAAAAGTGGTTTCCTGCACCAACAAATGCGAAAAGTGGTTTTTCAACACTAACACAAGTGCGAAAAGTGGTTTTTCAACACTAATACAAGTGTAAAAGTGTTTTCCTGCACCAACACAAGTGCGAAAAGTGGTTTTTCAACACTAACACAAGTGCGAAAAGTGGTATTTCAACACTAACAAAAGTGCGAAAAGTGGTTTTTCCACACTAACACAAGTGCAAAAGTGGTTTCCTACACCAACACAAGTGCGAAAAGTGGTTTTTCAACACTAACACAAGTGCGAAAAGTGGTTTTTCAACACTATCACAAGTGCAAAAAGTGTTTTTCCACACTAATACAAGTGCAAAAGTGGTTTCCTGCACCAACACAAGTGCGAAAAGTGGTTTTTCAACACTAACACAAGTGCGAAAAGTGGATTTTCAACACTAACACAATTGCGAAAAGTGTTTTTTCCACACGAATACAAGTGCAAAAGTGGTTTCCTGCACCAACACAAGTGCGAAGAGTGGTTTTTCAACACCAACACAAGTGCGAAAAGTGGTTTTTCAACACTAACACAAGTGCGAAAAGTGGTTTTTCAACACTAACACAAGTGCGAAAAGTGGTTTTGCCACACTAATACAAGTGCAAAAGTGGTTTCCTGCACCAACACAAGTGCGAAAAGTGGTTTTTCAACACTAACACAAGTGCGAAAAGTGGTTTTTCAACACTATCACAAGTGCAAAAGTGTTTTTTCCACACTAATACAAGTGCAAAAGTGGTTTCCTGCACCAACACAAGTGCGAAATGTGGTTTTTCAACACTAACACAAGTGCGAAAAGTGGTTTTTCAACACTAACACAAGTGCGAAAAGTGTTTTTGCCACACAAATACAAGTGCAAAAGTGGTTTCCTGCACCAACACAAGTGCGAAAAGTGGTTTTTCAACACTAACACAAGTGCGAAAAGTGGTTTTTCAACACTAACACAAGTGCGAAAAGTGGTTTTTCAACACTAACACAAGTGCGAAAAGTGGTTTTTCCACACTAATACAAGTGCAAAAGTGGTTTCCTGCAAGTGCGAAAAGTGGTTTTTCAACACTAACACAAGTGCGAAAAGTGGTTTTTCAACACTATCACAAGTGCAAAAAGTGTTTTTTCCACACTAATACAAGTGCAAAAGTGGTTTCCTGCACGAACACAAGTGCGAAAAGTGGTTTTTCAACACTAACACAAGTGCGAAAAGTGGTTTTTCAACACTAACACAAGTGTGAAAAGTGGTTTTTCCACACTAATACAAGTGCAAAAGTGATTTCCTGCACCAACACAAGTGCGAAAAGTGGTTTTTCAACACTAACACAAGTGCGAAAAGTGGTTTTTCAACACTATCACAAGTGCAAAAAGTGTTTTTTCCACACTAATACAAGTGCAAAAGTGGTTTCCTGCACCAACACAAGTGCGAAAAGTGGTTTTTCAACACTAACACAAGTGCGAAAAGTGGTTTTTCAACACTAATACAAGTGTAAAAGTGTTTTCCTGCACCAACACAAGTGCGAAAAGTGGTTTTTCAACACTAACACAAGTGCGAAAAGTGGTATTTCAACACTAACAAAAGTGCGAAAAGTGGTTTTTCCACACTAACACAAGTGCAAAAGTGGTTTCCTACACCAACACATGTGCGAAAAGTGGTTTTTCAACACTAACACAAGTGCGAAAAGTGGTTTTTCAACACTATCACAAGTGCAAAAAGTGTTTTTCCACACTAATACAAGTGCAAAAGTGGTTTCCTGCACCAACACAAGTGCGAAAAGTGGTTTTTCAACACTAACACAAGTGCGAAAAGTGGATTTTCAACACTAACACAAGTGCGAAAAGTGTTTTTTCCACACGAATACAAGTGCAAAAGTGGTTTCCTGCACCAACACAAGTGCGAAGAGTGGTTTTTCAACACCAACACAAGTGCGAAAAGTGGTTTTTCAACACTAACACAAGTGCGAAAAGTGGTTTTTCAACACTAACACAAGTGCGAAAAGTGGTTTTTCATCACTATCACAAGTGCAAAAAGTGTTTTTCCACACTAATACAAGTGCAAAAGTGGTTTCCTGTACCATCACAAGTGCGAAAAGTGGTTTTTCAACACTAACACAAGTGCGAAAAGTTGTTTTTCAACACTAACACAAGTGCGAAAAGTGGTTTTTCAACACTAACACAAGTGCGAAAAGTGGTTTTTCCACACTAATACAAGTGCAAAAGTGGTTTCCTGCACCAACACAAGTGCGAAAAGTGGTTTTTCAACACTAACACAAGTGCGAAAAGTGGTTTTTCAACACTATCACAAGTGCAAAAGTGTTTTTTCCACACTAATACAAGTGCAAAAGTGGTTTCCTGCACCAACACAAGTGCGAAATGTGGTTTTTCAACACTAACACAAGTGCGAAAAGTGGTTTTTCAACACTAACACAAGTGCGAAAAGTGGTTTTTCAACACTAACACAAGTGCGAAAAGTGGTTTTTCAACACTAACACAAGTGCGAAAAGTGGTTTTTCCACACTAATACAAGTGCAAAAGTGGTTTCCTGCAAGTGCGAAAAGTGGTTTTTCAACACTAACACAAGTGCGAAAAGTGGTTTTTCAACACTATCACAAGTGCAAAAAGTGTTTTTTCCACACTAATACAAGTGCAAAAGTGGTTTCCTGCACGAACACAAGTGCGAAAAGTGGTTTTTCAACACTAACACAAGTGCGAAAAGTGGTTTTTCAACACTAACACAAGTGTGAAAAGTGGTTTTCCCACACTAATACAAGTGCAAAAGTGGTTTCCTGCACCAACACAAGTGCGAAAAGTGGTTTTTCAACACTAACACAAGTGCGAAAAGTGGTTTTTCAACACTATCACAAGTGCAAAAAGTGTTTTTTCCACACTAATACAAGTGCAAAAGTGGTTTCCTGCACCAACAAATGCGAAAAGTGGTTTTTCAACACTAACACAAGTGCGAAAAGTGGTTTTTCAACACTAATACAAGTGTAAAAGTGTTTTCCTGCACCAACACAAGTGCGAAAAGTGGTTTTTCAACACTAACACAGGTGCGAAAAGTGGTATTTCAACACTAACAAAAGTGCGAAAAGTGGTTTTTCCACACTAACACAAGTGCAAAAGTGGTTTCCTACACCAACACAAGTGCGAAAAGTGGTTTTTCAACACTAACACAAGTGCGAAAAGTGGTTTTTCAACACTATCACAAGTGCAAAAAGTGTTTTTCCACACTAATACAAGTGCAAAAGTGGTTTCCTGCACCAACACAAGTGCGAAAAGTGGTTTTTCAACACTAACACAAGTGCGAAAAGTGGATTTTCAACACTAACACAATTGCGAAAAGTGTTTTTTCCACACGAATACAAGTGCAAAAGTGGTTTCCTGCACCAACACAAGTGCGAAGAGTGGTTTTTCAACACCAACACAAGTGCGAAAAGTGGTTTTTCAACACTAACACAAGTGCGAAAAGTGGTTTTTCAACACTAACACAAGTGCGAAAAGTGGTTTTTCATCACTATCACAAGTGCAAAAAGTGTTTTTCCACACTAATACAAGTGCAAAAGTGGTTTCCTGTACCATCACAAGTGCGAAAAGTGGTTTTTCAACACTAACACAAGTGCGAAAAGTGGTTTTTCAACACTAACACAAGTGCGAAAAGTGGTTTTTCAACACTAACACAAGTGCGAAAAGTGGTTTTTCCACACTAATACAAGTGCAAAAGTGGTTTCCTGCACCAACACAAGTGCGAAAAGTGGTTTTTCAACACTAACACAAGTGCGAAAAGTGGTTTTTCAACACTATCACAAGTGCAAAAGTGTTTTTTCCACACTAATACAAGTGCAAAAGTGGTTTCCTGCACCAACACAAGTGCGAAATGTGGTTTTTCAACACTAACACAAGTGCGAAAAGTGGTTTTTCAACACTAACACAAGTGCGAAAAGTGTTTTTGCCACACAAATACAAGTGCAAAAGTGGTTTCCTGCACCAACACAAGTGCGAAAAGTGGTTTTTCAACACTAACACAAGTGCGAAAAGTGGTTTTTCAACACTAACACAAGTGCGAAAAGTGGTTTTTCAACACTAACACAAGTGCGAAAAGTGGTTTTTCCACACTAATACAAGTGCAAAAGTGGTTTCCTGCAAGTGCGAAAAGTGGTTTTTCAACACTAACACAAGTGCGAAAAGTGGTTTTTCAACACTATCACAAGTGCAAAAAGTGTTTTTTCCACACTAATACAAGTGCAAAAGTGGTTTCCTGCACGAACACAAGTGCGAAAAGTGGTTTTTCAACACTAACACAAGTGCGAAAAGTGGTTTTTCAACACTAACACAAGTGTGAAAAGTGGTTTTTCCACACTAATACAAGTGCAAAAGTGGTTTCCTGCACCAACACAAGTGCGAAAAGTGGTTTTTCAACACTAACACAAGTGCGAAAAGTGGTTTTTCAACACTATCACAAGTGCAAAAAGTGTTTTTTCCACACTAATACAAGTGCAAAAGTGGTTTCCTGCACCAACAAATGCGAAAAGTGGTTTTTCAACACTAACACAAGTGCGAAAAGTGGTTTTTCAACACTAATACAAGTGTAAAAGTGTTTTCCTGCACCAACACAAGTGCGAAAAGTGGTTTTTCAACACTAACACAAGTGCGAAAAGTGGTATTTCAACACTAACAAAAGTGCGAAAAGTGGTTTTTCCACACTAACACAAGTGCAAAAGTGGTTTCCTACACCAACACAAGTGCGAAAAGTGGTTTTTCAACACTAACACAAGTGCGAAAAGTGGTTTTTCAACACTATCACAAGTGCAAAAAGTGTTTTTCCACACTAATACAAGTGCAAAAGTGGTTTCCTGCACCAACACAAGTGCGAAAAGTGGTTTTTCAACACTAACACAAGTGCGAAAAGTGGATTTTCAACACTAACACAATTGCGAAAAGTGTTTTTTCCACACGAATACAAGTGCAAAAGTGGTTTCCTGCACCAACACAAGTGCGAAGAGTGGTTTTTCAACACCAACACAAGTGCGAAAAGTGGTTTTTCAACACTAACACAAGTGCGAAAAGTGGTTTTTCAACACTAACACAAGTGCGAAAAGTGGTTTTTCATCACTATCACAAGTGCAAAAAGTGTTTTTCCACACTAATACAAGTGCAAAAGTGGTTTCCTGTACCATCACAAGTGCGAAAAGTGGTTTTTCAACACTAACACAAGTGCGAAAAGTGGTTTTTCAACACTAACACAAGTGCGAAAAGTGGTTTTTCAACACTAACACAAGTGCGAAAAGTGGTTTTGCCACACTAATACAAGTGCAAAAGTGGTTTCCTGCACCAACACAAGTGCGAAAAGTGGTTTTTCAACACTAACACAAGTGCGAAAAGTGGTTTTTCAACACTATCACAAGTGCAAAAGTGTTTTTTCCACACTAATACAAGTGCAAAAGTGGTTTCCTGCACCAACACAAGTGCGAAATGTGGTTTTTCAACACTAACACAAGTGCGAAAAGTGGTTTTTCAACACTAACACAAGTGCGAAAAGTGTTTTTGCCACACAAATACAAGTGCAAAAGTGGTTTCCTGCACCAACACAAGTGCGAAAAGTGGTTTTTCAACACTAACACAAGTGCGAAAAGTGGTTTTTCAACACTAACACAAGTGCGAAAAGTGGTTTTTCAACACTAACACAAGTGCGAAAAGTGGTTTTTCCACACTAATACAAGTGCAAAAGTGGTTTCCTGCAAGTGCGAAAAGTGGTTTTTCAACACTAACACAAGTGCGAAAAGTGGTTTTTCAACACTATCACAAGTGCAAAAAGTGTTTTTTCCACACTAATACAAGTGCAAAAGTGGTTTCCTGCACGAACACAAGTGCGAAAAGTGGTTTTTCAACACTAACACAAGTGCGAAAAGTGGTTTTTCAACACTAACACAAGTGTGAAAAGTGGTTTTTCCACACTAATACAAGTGCAAAAGTGGTTTCCTGCACCAACACAAGTGCGAAAAGTGGTTTTTCAACACTAACACAAGTGCGAAAAGTGGTTTTTCAACACTATCACAAGTGCAAAAAGTGTTTTTTCCACACTAATACAAGTGCAAAAGTGGTTTCCTGCACCAACACAAGTGCGAAAAGTGGTTTTTCAACACTAACACAAGTGCGAAAAGTGGTTTTTCAACACTAATACAAGTGTAAAAGTGTTTTCCTGCACCAACACAAGTGCGAAAAGTGGTTTTTCAACACTAACACAAGTGCGAAAAGTGGTATTTCAACACTAACAAAAGTGCGAAAAGTGGTTTTTCCACACTAACACAAGTGCAAAAGTGGTTTCCTACACCAACACAAGTGCGAAAAGTGGTTTTTCAACACTAACACAAGTGCGAAAAGTGGTTTTTCAACACTATCACAAGTGCAAAAAGTGTTTTTCCACACTAATACAAGTGCAAAAGTGGTTTCCTGCACCAACACAAGTGCGAAAAGTGGTTTTTCAACACTAACACAAGTGCGAAAAGTGGATTTTCAACACTAACACAAGTGCGAAAAGTGTTTTTTCCACACGAATACAAGTGCAAAAGTGGTTTCCTGCACCAACACAAGTGCGAAGAGTGGTTTTTCAACACCAACACAAGTGCGAAAAGTGGTTTTTCAACACTAACACAAGTGCGAAAAGTGGTTTTTCAACACTAACACAAGTGCGAAAAGTGGTTTTTCATCACTATCACAAGTGCAAAAAGTGTTTTTCCACACTAATACAAGTGCAAAAGTGGTTTCTTGTACCATCACAAGTGCGAAAAGTGGTTTTTCAACACTAACACAAGTGCGAAAAGTTGTTTTTCAACACTAACACAAGTGCGAAAAGTGGTTTTTCAACACTAACACAAGTGCGAAAAGTGGTTTTTCCACACTAATACAAGTGCAAAAGTGGTTTCCTGCACCAACACAAGTGCGAAAAGTGGTTTTTCAACACTAACATAAGTGCGAAAAGTGGTTTTTCAACACTATCACAAGTGCAAAAGTGTTTTTTCCACACTAATACAAGTGCAAAAGTGGTTTCCTGCACCAACACAAGTGCGAAATGTGGTTTTTCAACACTAACACAAGTGCGAAAAGTGGTTTTTCAACACTAACACAAGTGCGAAAAGTGGTTTTTCAACACAAGTGCGAAAAGTGGTTTTTCAACACTAACACAAGTGCGAAAAGTGGTTTTTCCACACTAATACAAGTGCAAAAGTGGTTTCCTGCAAGTGCGAAAAGTGGTTTTTCAACACTAACACAAGTGCGAAAAGTGGTTTTTCAACACTATCACAAGTGCAAAAAGTGTTTTTTCCACACTAATACAAGTGCAAAAGTGGTTTCCTGCACGAACACAAGTGCGAAAAGTGGTTTTTCAACACTAACACAAGTGCGAAAAGTGGTTTTTCAACACTAACACAAGTGTGAAAAGTGGTTTTCCCACACTAATACAAGTGCAAAAGTGGTTTCCTGCACCAACACAAGTGCGAAAAGTGGTTTTTCAACACTAACACAAGTGCGAAAAGTGGTTTTTCAACACTATCACAAGTGCAAAAAGTGTTTTTTCCACACTAATACAAGTGCAAAAGTGGTTTCCTGCACCAACAAATGCGAAAAGTGGTTTTTCAACACTAACACAAGTGCGAAAAGTGGTTTTTCAACACTAATACAAGTGTAAAAGTGTTTTCCTGCACCAACACAAGTGCGAAAAGTGGTTTTTCAACACTAACACAAGTGCGAAAAGTGGTATTTCAACACTAACAAAAGTGCGAAAAGTGGTTTTTCCACACTAACACAAGTGCAAAAGTGGTTTCCTACACCAACACAAGTGCGAAAAGTGGTTTTTCAACACTAACACAAGTGCGAAAAGTGGTTTTTCAACACTATCACAAGTGCAAAAAGTGTTTTTCCACACTAATACAAGTGCAAAAGTGGTTTCCTGCACCAACACAAGTGCGAAAAGTGGTTTTTCAACACTAACACAAGTGCGAAAAGTGGATTTTCAACACTAACACAATTGCGAAAAGTGTTTTTTCCACACGAATACAAGTGCAAAAGTGTTTTCCTGCACCAACACAAGTGCGAAGAGTGGTTTTTCAACACCAACACAAGTGCGAAAAGTGGTTTTTCAACACTAACACAAGTGCGAAAAGTGGTTTTTCAACACTAACACAAGTGCGAAAAGTGGTTTTTCAACACTAACACAAGTGCGAAAAGTGGTTTTTCATCACTATCACAAGTGCAAAAAGTGTTTTTCCACACTAATACAAGTGCAAAAGTGGTTTCCTGTACCATCACAAGTGCGAAAAGTGGTTTTTCAACACTAACACAAGTGCGAAAAGTGGTTTTTCAACACTAACACAAGTGCGAAAAGTGGTTTTTCAACACTAACACAAGTGCGAAAAGTGGTTTTTCCACACTAATACAAGTGCAAAAGTGGTTTCCTGCACCAACACAAGTGCGAAAAGTGGTTTTTCAACACTAACACAAGTGCGAAAAGTGGTTTTTCAACACTATCACAAGTGCAAAAGTGTTTTTTCCACACTAATACAAGTGCAAAAGTGGTTTCCTGCACCAACACAAGGGCGAAATGTGGTTTTTCAACACTAACACAAGTGCGAAAAGTGGTTTTTCAACACTAACACAAGTGCGAAAAGTGTTTTTGCCACACAAATACAAGTGCAAAAGTGGTTTCCTGCACCAACACAAGTGCGAAAAGTGGTTTTTCAACACTAACACAAGTGCGAAAAGTGGTTTTTCAACACTAACACAAGTGCGAAAAGTGGTTTTTCAACACTAACACAAGTGCGAAAAGTGGTTTTTCCACACTAATACAAGTGCAAAAGTGGTTTCCTGCAAGTGCGAAAAGTGGTTTTTCAACACTAACACAAGTGCGAAAAGTGGTTTTTCAACACTATCACAAGTGCAAAAAGTGTTTTTTCCACACTAATACAAGTGCAAAAGTGGTTTCCTGCACGAACACAAGTGCGAAAAGTGGTTTTTCAACACTAACACAAGTGCGAAAAGTGGTTTTTCAACACTAACACAAGTGTGAAAAGTGGTTTTTCCACACTAATACAAGTGCAAAAGTGGTTTCCTGCACCAACACAAGTGCGAAAAGTGGTTTTTCAACACTAACACAAGTGCGAAAAGTGGTTTTTCAACACTATCACAAGTGCAAAAAGTGTTTTTTCCACACTAATACAAGTGCAAAAGTGGTTTCCTTCACCAACACAAGTGCGAAATGTGGTTTTTCAACACTAACACAAGTGCGAAAAGTGGTTTTTCAACACTAACACAAGTGCGAAAAGTGTTTTTGCCACACAAATACAAGTGCAAAAGTGGTTTCCTGCACCAACACAAGTGCGAAAAGTGGTTTTTCAACACTAACACAAGTGCGAAAAGTGGTTTTTCAACACTAACACAAGTGCGAAAAGTGGTTTTTCAACACTAACACAAGTGCGAAAAGTGGTTTTTCCACACTAATACAAGTGCAAAAGTGGTTTCCTGCAAGTGCGAAAAGTGGTTTTTCAACACTAACACAAGTGCGAAAAGTGGTTTTTCAACACTATCACAAGTGCAAAAAGTGTTTTTTCCACACTAATACAAGTGCAAAAGTGGTTTCCTGCACGAACACAAGTGCGAAAAGTGGTTTTTCAACACTAACACAAGTGCGAAAAGTGGTTTTTCAACACTAACACAAGTGTGAAAAGTGGTTTTTCCACACTAATACAAGTGCAAAAGTGGTTTCCTGCACCAACACAAGTGCGAAAAGTGGTTTTTCAACACTAACACAAGTGCGAAAAGTGGTTTTTCAACACTATCACAAGTGCAAAAAGTGTTTTTTCCACACTAATACAAGTGCAAAAGTGGTTTCCTGCACCAACAAATGCGAAAAGTGGTTTTTCAACACTAACACAAGTGCGAAAAGTGGTTTTTCAACACTAATACAAGTGTAAAAGTGTTTTCCTGCACCAACACAAGTGCGAAAAGTGGTTTTTCAACACTAACACAAGTGCGAAAAGTGGTATTTCAACACTAACAAAAGTGCGAAAAGTGGTTTTTCCACACTAACACAAGTGCAAAAGTGGTTTCCTACACCAACACAAGTGCGAAAAGTGGTTTTTCAACACTAACACAAGTGCGAAAAGTGGTTTTTCAACACTATCACAAGTGCAAAAAGTGTTTTTCCACACTAATACAAGTGCAAAAGTGGTTTCCTGCACCAACACAAGTGCGAAAAGTGGTTTTTCAACACTAACACAAGTGCGAAAAGTGGATTTTCAACACTAACACAATTGCGAAAAGTGTTTTTTCCACACGAATACAAGTGCAAAAGTGGTTTCCTGCACCAACACAAGTGCGAAGAGTGGTTTTTCAACACCAACACAAGTGCGAAAAGTGGTTTTTCAACACTAACACAAGTGCGAAAAGTGGTTTTTCAACACTAACACAAGTGCGAAAAGTGGTTTTTCATCACTATCACAAGTGCAAAAAGTGTTTTTCCACACTAATACAAGTGCAAAAGTGGTTTCCTGTACCATCACAAGTGCGAAAAGTGGTTTTTCAACACTAACACAAGTGCGAAAAGTGGTTTTTCAACACTAACACAAGTGCGAAAAGTGGTTTTTCAACACTAACACAAGTGCGAAAAGTGGTTTTGCCACACTAATACAAGTGCAAAAGTGGTTTCCTGCACCAACACAAGTGCGAAAAGTGGTTTTTCAACACTAACACAAGTGCGAAAAGTGGTTTTTCAACACTATCACAAGTGCAAAAGTGTTTTTTCCACACTAATACAAGTGCAAAAGTGGTTTCCTGCACCAACACAAGTGCGAAATGTGGTTTTTCAACACTAACACAAGTGCGAAAAGTGGTTTTTCAACACTAACACAAGTGCGAAAAGTGTTTTTGCCACACAAATACAAGTGCAAAAGTGGTTTCCTGCACCAACACAAGTGCGAAAAGTGGTTTTTCAACACTAACACAAGTGCGAAAAGTGGTTTTTCAACACTAACACAAGTGCGAAAAGTGGTTTTTCAACACTAACACAAGTGCGAAAAGTGGTTTTTCCACACTAATACAAGTGCAAAAGTGGTTTCCTGCAAGTGCGAAAAGTGGTTTTTCAACACTAACACAAGTGCGAAAAGTGGTTTTTCAACACTATCACAAGTGCAAAAAGTGTTTTTTCCACACTAATACAAGTGCAAAAGTGGTTTCCTGCACGAACACAAGTGCGAAAAGTGGTTTTTCAACACTAACACAAGTGCGAAAAGTGGTTTTTCAACACTAACACAAGTGTGAAAAGTGGTTTTTCCACACTAATACAAGTGCAAAAGTGGTTTCCTGCACCAACACAAGTGCGAAAAGTGGTTTTTCAACACTAACACAAGTGCGAAAAGTGGTTTTTCAACACTATCACAAGTGCAAAAAGTGTTTTTTCCACACTAATACAAGTGCAAAAGTGGTTTCCTGCACCAACACAAGTGCGAAAAGTGGTTTTTCAACACTAACACAAGTGCGAAAAGTGGTTTTTCAACACTAATACAAGTGTAAAAGTGTTTTCCTGCACCAACACAAGTGCGAAAAGTGGTTTTTCAACACTAACACAAGTGCGAAAAGTGGTATTTCAACACTAACAAAAGTGCGAAAAGTGGTTTTTCCACACTAACACAAGTGCAAAAGTGGTTTCCTACACCAACACAAGTGCGAAAAGTGGTTTTTCAACACTAACACAAGTGCGAAAAGTGGTTTTTCAACACTATCACAAGTGCAAAAAGTGTTTTTCCACACTAATACAAGTGCAAAAGTGGTTTCCTGCACCAACACAAGTGCGAAAAGTGGTTTTTCAACACTAACACAAGTGCGAAAAGTGGATTTTCAACACTAACACAAGTGCGAAAAGTGTTTTTTCCACACGAATACAAGTGCAAAAGTGGTTTCCTGCACCAACACAAGTGCGAAGAGTGGTTTTTCAACACCAACACAAGTGCGAAAAGTGGTTTTTCAACACTAACACAAGTGCGAAAAGTGGTTTTTCAACACTAACACAAGTGCGAAAAGTGGTTTTTCATCACTATCACAAGTGCAAAAAGTGTTTTTCCACACTAATACAAGTGCAAAAGTGGTTTCCTGTACCATCACAAGTGCGAAAAGTGGTTTTTCAACACTAACACAAGTGCGAAAAGTTGTTTTTCAACACTAACACAAGTGCGAAAAGTGGTTTTTCAACACTAACACAAGTGCGAAAAGTGGTTTTTCCACACTAATACAAGTGCAAAAGTGGTTTCCTGCACCAACACAAGTGCGAAAAGTGGTTTTTCAACACTAACACAAGTGCGAAAAGTGGTTTTTCAACACTATCACAAGTGCAAAAGTGTTTTTTCCACACTAATACAAGTGCAAAAGTGGTTTCCTGCACCAACACAAGTGCGAAATGTGGTTTTTCAACACTAACACAAGTGCGAAAAGTGGTTTTTCAACACTAACACAAGTGCGAAAAGTGGTTTTTCAACACTAACACAAGTGCGAAAAGTGGTTTTTCAACACTAACACAAGTGCGAAAAGTGGTTTTTCCACACTAATACAAGTGCAAAAGTGGTTTCCTGCAAGTGCGAAAAGTGGTTTTTCAACACTAACACAAGTGCGAAAAGTGGTTTTTCAACACTATCACAAGTGCAAAAAGTGTTTTTCCCACACTAATACAAGTGCAAAAGTGGTTTCCTGCACGAACACAAGTGCGAAAAGTGGTTTTTCAACACTAACACAAGTGCGAAAAGTGGTTTTTCAACACTAACACAAGTGTGAAAAGTGGTTTTCCCACACTAATACAAGTGCAAAAGTGGTTTCCTGCACCAACACAAGTGCGAAAAGTGGTTTTTCAACACTAACACAAGTGCGAAAAGTGGTTTTTCAACACTATCACAAGTGCAAAAAGTGTTTTTTCCACACTAATACAAGTGCAAAAGTGGTTTCCTGCACCAACAAATGCGAAAAGTGGTTTTTCAACACTAACACAAGTGCGAAAAGTGGTTTTTCAACACTAATACAAGTGTAAAAGTGTTTTCCTGCACCAACACAAGTGCGAAAAGTGGTTTTTCAACACTAACACAAGTGCGAAAAGTGGTATTTCAACACTAACAAAAGTGCGAAAAGTGGTTTTTCCACACTAACACAAGTGCAAAAGTGGTTTCCTACACCAACACAAGTGCGAAAAGTGGTTTTTCAACACTAACACAAGTGCGAAAAGTGGTTTTTCAACACTATCACAAGTGCAAAAAGTGTTTTTCCACACTAATACAAGTGCAAAAGTGGTTTCCTGCACCAACACAAGTGCGAAAAGTGGTTTTTCAACACTAACACAAGTGCGAAAAGTGGATTTTCAACACTAACACAATTGCGAAAAGTGTTTTTTCCACACGAATACAAGTGCAAAAGTGGTTTCCTGCACCAACACAAGTGCGAAGAGTGGTTTTTCAACACCAACACAAGTGCGAAAAGTGGTTTTTCAACACTAACACAAGTGCGAAAAGTGGTTTTTCAACACTAACACAAGTGCGAAAAGTGGTTTTTCATCACTATCACAAGTGCAAAAAGTGTTTTTCCACACTAATACAAGTGCAAAAGTGGTTTCCTGTACCATCACAAGTGCGAAAAGTGGTTTTTCAACACTAACACAAGTGCGAAAAGTGGTTTTTCAACACTAACACAAGTGCGAAAAGTGGTTTTTCAACACTAACACAAGTGCGAAAAGTGGTTTTTCCACACTAATACAAGTGCAAAAGTGGTTTCCTGCACCAACACAAGTGCGAAAAGTGGTTTTTCAACACTAACACAAGTGCGAAAAGTGGTTTTTCAACACTATCACAAGTGCAAAAGTGTTTTTTCCACACTAATACAAGTGCAAAAGTGGTTTCCTGCACCAACACAAGTGCGAAATGTGGTTTTTCAACACTAACACAAGTGCGAAAAGTGGTTTTTCAACACTAACACAAGTGCGAAAAGTGTTTTTGCCACACAAATACAAGTGCAAAAGTGGTTTCCTGCACCAACACAAGTGCGAAAAGTGGTTTTTCAACACTAACACAAGTGCGAAAAGTGGTTTTTCAACACTAACACAAGTGCGAAAAGTGGTTTTTCAACACTAACACAAGTGCGAAAAGTGGTTTTTCCACACTAATACAAGTGCAAAAGTGGTTTCCTGCAAGTGCGAAAAGTGGTTTTCAACACTAACACAAGTGCGAAAAGTGGTTTTTCAACACTATCACAAGTGCAAAAAGTGTTTTTTCCACACTAATACAAGTGCAAAAGTGGTTTCCTGCACGAACACAAGTGCGAAAAGTGGTTTTTCAACACTAACACAAGTGCGAAAAGTGGTTTTTCAACACTAACACAAGTGTGAAAAGTGGTTTTTCCACACTAATACAAGTGCAAAAGTGGTTTCCTGCACCAACACAAGTGCGAAAAGTGGTTTTTCAACACTAACACAAGTGCGAAAAGTGGTTTTTCAACACTATCACAAGTGCAAAAAGTGTTTTTTCCACACTAATACAAGTGCAAAAGTGGTTTCCTTCACCAACACAAGTGCGAAAAGTGGTTTTTCAACACTAACACAAGTGCGAAAAGTGGTTTTTACACTAATACAAGTGTAAAAGTGTTTTCCTGCACCAACACAAGTGCGAAAAGTGGTTTTTCAACACTAACACAAGTGCGAAAAGTGGTATTTCAACACTAACAAAAGTGCGAAAAGTGGTTTTTCCACACTAACACAAGTGCAAAAGTGGTTTCCTACACCAACACAAGTGCGAAAAGTGGTTTTTCAACACTAACACAAGTGCGAAAAGTGGTTTTTCAACACTATCACAAGTGCAAAAAGTGTTTTTCCACACTAATACAAGTGCAAAAGTGGTTTCCTGCACCAACACAAGTGCGAAAAGTGGTTTTTCAACACTAACACAAGTGCGAAAAGTGGATTTTCAACACTAACACAAGTGCGAAAAGTGTTTTTTCCACACGAATACAAGTGCAAAAGTGGTTTCCTGCACCAACACAAGTGCGAAGAGTGGTTTTTCAACACCAACACAAGTGCGAAAAGTGGTTTTTCAACACTAACACAAGTGCGAAAAGTGGTTTTTCAACACTAACACAAGTGCGAAAAGTGGTTTTTCATCACTATCACAAGTGCAAAAAGTGTTTTTCCACACTAATACAAGTGCAAAAGTGGTTTCCTGTACCATCACAAGTGCGAAAAGTGGTTTTTCAACACTAACACAAGTGCGAAAAGTGGTTTTTCAACACTAACACAAGTGCGAAAAGTGGTTTTTCAACACTAACACAAGTGCGAAAAGTGGTTTTTTCCACACTAATACAAGTGCAAAAGTGGTTTCCTGCACCAACACAAGTGCGAAAAGTGGTTTTTCAACACTAACACAAGTGCGAAAAGTGGTTTTTCAACACTATCACAAGTGCAAAAGTGTTTTTTCCACACTAATACAAGTGCAAAAGTGGTTTCCTGCACCAACACAAGTGCGAAATGTGGTTTTTCAACACTAACACAAGTGCGAAAAGTGGTTTTTCAACACTAACACAAGTGCGAAAAGTGTTTTTGCCACACAAATACAAGTGCAAAAGTGGTTTCCTGCACCAACACAAGTGCGAAAAGTGGTTTTTCAACACTAACACAAGTGCGAAAAGTGGTTTTTCAACACTAACACAAGTGCGAAAAGTGGTTTTTCAACACTAACACAAGTGCGAAAAGTGGTTTTTCAACACTAACACAAGTGCGAAAAGTGGTTTTTCAACACTAACACAAGTGCGAAAAGTGGTTTTCCCACACTAATACAAGTGCAAAAGTGGTTTTCCTGCACCAACACAAGTGCGAAAAGTGGTTTTTCAACACAAACACAAGTGCGAAAAGTGGTTTTTCAACACTATCACAAGTGCAAAAAGTGTTTTTTCCACACTATTACAAGTGCAAAAGTGGTTTCCTGCAGCAACACAAGAGCGAAAAGTGGTTTTTCAACACTAACACACGTGCGAAAAGTGGTTTTTCAACACTAACACAAGTGCGAAAAGTGGTTTTTCAACACTATCACAAGTGCAAAAAGTGTTTTTTCCACACTAATACAAGTGCAAAAGTGGTTTTTCCACACTAATACAAGTGCAAAAGTGGTGTCCTGCACCAACACAAGTGCGAAAAGTGGTTTTTCAACACTAACACAAGTGCGAAAAGTGGTTTTTCAACACTAACACAAGTGCGAAAAGTGGTTTTTCCACACTAATACAAGTGCAAAAGTGGTTTCCTGCACCAACACAAGTGCGAAAAGTGGTTTTTCAACACTAACACAAGTGCGAAAAGTGGTTTTTCAACACTATCACAAGTGCAAAAAGTGTTTTTCCACACTAATACAAGTGCAAAAGTGGTTTCCCGCACCAACACAAGTGCGAAAAGTGGTTTTTCAACACTAACACAAGTGCGAAAAGTGATTTTTCAACACTAACACAAGGGCGAAAAGTGTTTTTTTCCACACTAATACAAGTGCAAAAGTGGTTTCCTGCACCAACACAAGTGCGAAAAGTGGTTTTTCAACACTAACACAGGTGCGAAAAGTGGTTTTTCAACACTAACACAAGTGCGAAAAGTGGTTTTTCAACACTAACACAAGTGCGAAAAGTGGTTTTTCCACACTAATACAAGTGCAAAAGTGGTTTCCTGCACCAACACAAGTGCGAAAAGTCTTTTTTCAACACTAACACAAGTGCGAAAAGTGGTTTTTCAACACTAACACAAGTGCGAAAAGTGTTTTTCCACACTAATACAAGTGCAAAAGTGGTTTCCTGCACCAACACAAGTGCGAAAAGTGGTTTTTCAACACTAACACAGGTGCGAAAAGTGGTTTTTCAGCACTAACACAAGTGCGAAAAGTGTTTTTTCCACACTAATACAAGTGCAAAAGTGGTTTCCTGCACCAACACAAGTGCGAAAAGTGGTTTTTCAACACGAACACAAGTGCGAAAAGTGGTTTTTCAACACTATCACAAGTGAGAAAAGTGTTTTTTCCACACTAATACAAGTGCAAAAGTGGTTTCCTGCACCAACACAAGTACGAAAAGTGGTTTTTCAACACTAACACAAGTGCGAAAAGTGGTTTTTCAACACTAACACAAGTGCGAAAAGTGGTTTTTCAACACTAACACAAGTGCGAAAAGTGGTTTTTCCACACTAATACAAGTGCAAAAAGTGTTTTTTCCACACTAATACAAGTGCAAAAGTGGTTTCCTGCACCAACACAAGTGCGAAAAGTGGTTTTTCAACACTAACACAAGTGCGAAAAGTGGTTTTTCAACACTAACACAAGTGCGAAAAGTGGTTTTTTCCACACTAATACAAGTGCAAAAGTGGTTTCCTGCACCAACACAAGTGCGAAAAGTGGTTTTTCAACACTAACACAAGTGCGAAAAGTGGTTTTTCAACACTACCACAAGTGCACAAAGTGTTTTTTCCACACTAATACAAGTGCAAAAGTGGTTTCCTGCACCAACACAAGTGCGAAATGTGGTTTTTCAACACTAACACAAGTGCGAAAAGTGGTTTTTCAACACTAACACAAGTGCGAAAAGTGGTTTTTCCACACTAATACAAGTGCAAAAGTGGTTTCCTGCACCAACACAAGTGCGAAAAGTCGTTTTTCAACACTAACACAAGTGCGAAAAGTGGTTTTTCAACACTAACACAAGTGCGAAAAGTGTTTTTTCCACACTAATACAAGTGCAAAAGTGGTTTCCTGCACCAACACAAGTGCGAAAAGTGGTTTTTCAACACTAACACAGGTGCGAAAAGTGGTTTTTCAGCACTAACACAAGTGCGAAAAGTGTTTTTTCCACACTAATACAAGTGCAAAAGTGGTTTCCTGCACCAACACAAGTGCGAAAAGTGGTTTTTCAACACTAACACAAGTGCGAAAAGTGATTTTTCAACACTATCACAAGTGAGAAAAGTGTTTTTTTCCACACTAATACAAGTGCAAAAGTGGTTTCCTGCACCAACACAAGTGCGAAAAGTGGTTTTTCAACACTAACACAAGTGCGAAAAGTGGTTTTTCAACACTAACACAAGTGCGAAAAGTGGTTTTTCAACACTAACACAAGTGCGAAAAGTGGTTTTTCCACACTAATGCAAGTGCAAAAAGTGTTTTTTCCACACTAATACAAGTGCAAAAGTGGTTTCCTGCACCAACACAAGTGCGAAAAGTGGTTTTTCAACACTAACATAAGTGCGAAAAGTGGTTTTTCAACACTAACACAAGTGCGAAAAGTGGTTTTTCCACACTAATACAAGTGCAAAAGTGGTTTCCTGCACCAACACAAGTGCGAAATGTGGTTTTTCAACACTAACACAAGTGCGAAAAGTGGTTTTTCAACACTAACACAAGTGCGAAAAGTGTTTTTTCCACACAAATACAAGTGCAAAAGTGGTTTCCTGCACCAACACAAGTGCGAAAAGTGGTTTTTCAACACTAACACAAGTGCGAAAAGTGGTTTTTCAACACTAACACAAGTGCGAAAAGTGGTTTTTCAACACTAACACAAGTGCGAAAAGTGGTTTTTCCACACTAATACAAGTGCAAAAGTGGTTTCCTGCACCAACACAAGAGCGAAAAGTGGTTTTTCAACACTAACACAAGTGCGAAAAGTGGTTTTTCAACACTAACACAAGTGCGAAAAGTGGTTTTTCAACACTATCACAAGTGCAAAAAGTGTTTTTTCCACACTAATACAAGTGCAAAAGTGGTTTTTCCACACTAATACAAGTGCAAAAGTGGTGTCCTGCACCAACACAAGTGCGAAAAGTGGTTTTTCAACACTAACACAAGTGCGAAAAGTGGTTTTTCAACACTAACACAAGTGCGAAAAGTGGTTTTTCAACACTATCACAAGTGCAAAAAGTGTTTTTTCCACACTAATACAAGTGCAAAAGTGGTTTTTCCACACTAATACAAGTGCAAAAGTGGTGTCCTGCACCAACACAAGTGCGAAAAGTGGTTTTTCAACACTAACACAAGTGCGAAAAGTGGTTTTTCAACACTAACACAAGTGCGAAAAGTGGTTTTTCAACACTAACACCAGTGCGAAAAGTGGTTTTTCCACACTAATACAAGTGTAAAAGTGGTTTCCTGCACCAACACAAGTGCGAAAAGTGGTTTTTCAACACTAACACAAGTGCGAAAAGTGGTTTTTCAACACTAACACAAGTGCGAAAAGTGGTTTTTCAACACTAACACAAGTGTGAAAAGTGGTTTTTCCACACTAATACAAGTGCAAAAGTGGTTTGCTGCAAGTGCGAAAAGTGGTTTTTCAACACTAACACAAGTGCGAAAAGTGGTTTTTCAACACTATCACAAGTGCAAAAAGTGTTTTTTCCACACTAATACAAGTGCAAAAGTGGTTTCCTGCACGAACACAAGTGCGAAAAGTGGTTTTTCAACACTAACACAAGTGCGAAAAGTGGTTTTTCAACACTAACACAAGTGTGAAAAGTGGTTTTTCCACACTAATACAAGTGCAAAAGTGGTTTCCTGCACCAACACAAGTGCGAAAAGTGGTTTTTCAACACTAACACAAGTGCGAAAAGTGGTTTTTCAACACTATCACAAGTGCAAAAAGTGTTTTTTCCACACTAATACAAGTGCAAAAGTGGTTTCCTGCACCAACACAAGTGCGAAAAGTGGTTTTTCAACACTAACACAAGTGTAAGTGGTTTTTCAACACTAATACAAGTGTAAAAGTGTTTTCCTGCACCAACACAAGTGCGAAAAGTGGTTTTTCAACACTAACACAAGTGCGAAAAGTGGTATTTCAACACTAACAAAAGTGCGAAAAGTGGTTTTTCCACACTAACACAAGTGCAAAAGTGGTTTCCTACACCAACACAATTGCGAAAAGTGGTTTTTCAACACTAACACAAGTGCGAAAAGTGGATTTTCAACACTAACACAAGTGCGAAAAGTGTTTTTTCCACACGAATACAAGTGCAAAAGTGGTTTCCTGCACCAACACAAGTGCGAAGAGTGGTTTTTCAACACCAACACAAGTGCGAAAAGTGGTTTTTCAACACTAACACAAGTGCGAAAAGTGGTTTTTCAACACTAACACAAGTGTGAAATGTTGTTTTTCCACACTAATACAAGTGCAAAAGTGGTTTCCTGCACCAACACAAGTGCGAAAAGTGGTTTTTCAACACTAACACAAGTGCGAAAAGTGGTTTTTCAACACTATCACAAGTGCTAAAAGTGTTTTTTCCACACTAATACAAGTGCAAAAGTGGTTTCCTGCACCAACACAAGTGCGAAAAGTGGTTTTTCAACACTAACACAAGTGCGAAAAGTGGTTTTTCAACACTAACACAAGTGCGAAAAGTCGTTTTTCAACACTATCACAAGTGCAAAAAGTGTTTTTTCCACACTAATACAAGTGCAAAAGTGGTTTCCTGCACCAACACAAGTGCGAAAAGTGGTTTTTCAACACTAACACAAGTGTAAGTGGTTTTTCAACACTAATACAAGTGTAAAAGTGTTTTCCTGCACCAACACAAGTGCGAAAAGTGTTTTTTCAACACTAACACAAGTGCGAAAAGTGGTATTTCAACACTAACAAAAGTGCGAAAAGTGGTTTTTCCACACTAACACAAGTGCAAAAGTGGTTTCCTACACCAACACAAGTGCGAAAAGTGGTTTTTCAACACTAACACAAGTGCGAAAAGTGGATTTTCAACACTAACACAAGTGCGAAAAGTGTTTTTTCCACACTAATACAAGTGCAAAAGTGGTTTCCTGCACCAACACAAGTGCGAAAAGTGGTTTTTCAACACTAACACAAGTGGGAAAAGTGGTTTTTCAACACTAACACAAGTGCGAAAAGTCCTTTTTCAACACTAACACAAGTGCAAAAAGTGGTTTTACCACACTAATACAAGTGCAAAAGTGGTTTCCTGCACCAACACAAGTGCGAAAAGTGGTTTTTCAACACTATCACAAGTGCAAAAAGTGTTTTTCCACACTAATACAAGTGCAAAAGTGGTTTCCTGCACCGACACAAGTGCGAAAAGTGGTTTTTCAACACTAACACAAGTGCGAAAAGTGTTTTTTCCACACTAATACAAGTGCAAAAGTGGTTTCCTGCACCAACACAAGTGCGAAAAGTGCTTTTTCAACACTAACACAGGTGCGAAAAGTGGTTTTTCAACACTAACACAAGTGCGAAAAGTGGTTTTTCAACACTTACACAAGTGCGAAAAGTGGTTTTTCCACACTAATACAAGTGCAAAAGTGGTTTCCTGCACCAACACAAGTGCGAAAAGTGGTTTTTCAACACTAACACAAGTGCGAAAAGTGGTTTTTCAACACTAACACAAGTGCGAAAAGTGGTTTTTCAACACTATCACAAGTGCAGAAGTGTTTTTTCCACACTTATACAAGTGCAAAAGTGGTTTCCTGCACCAACACAAGTGCGAAAAGTGGTTTTTCAACACTAACACAAGTGCGAAAAGTGGTTTTTCAACACTAATACAAGTGCAAAAGTGGTTTCCTGCACCAACACAAGTGCGAAAAGTGGTTTTTCAACACTAACACAAGTGCAAAAAGTGGTTTTTCAACACTAACACAAGTGCGAAAAGTGGTTTTTCCACACTAATACAAGTGCAAAAGTGGTTTCCTGCACCAACACAAGTGCGAAAAGTGGTTTTTCAACACCAACACAAGTGCGAAAAGTGGTTTTTCAACACTAACACAAGTGCGAAAAGTGGTTTTTCAACACTAACACAAGTGTGAAATGTTGTTTTTCCACACTAATACAAGTGCAAAAGTGGTTTCCTGCACCAACACAAGTGCGAAAAGTGGTTTTTCAACACTAACACAAGTGCGAAAAGTGGTTTTTCAACAATATCACAAGTGCTAAAAGTGTTTTTTCCACACTAATACAAGTGCAAAAGTGGTTTCCTGCACCAACACAAGTGCGAAAAGTGGTTTTTCAACACTAACACAAGTGCGAAAAGTGGTTTTTCAACACTAACACAAGTGCGAAAAGTGGTTTTTCAACACTATCACAAGTGCAAAAAGTGTTTTTTCCACACTAATACAAGTGCAAAAGTGGTTTCCTGCACCAACACAAGTGCGAAAAGTGGTTTTTCAACACTAACACAAGTGTAAGTGGTTTTTCAACACTAATACAAGTGTAAAAGTGTTTTCCTGCACCAACACAAGTGCGAAAAGTGGTTTTTCAACACTAACACAAGTGCGAAAAGTGGTATTTCAACACTAACAAAAGTGCGAAAAGTGGTTTTTCCACACTAACACAAGTGCAAAAGTGGTTTCCTACACCAACACAAGTGCGAAAAGTGGTTTTTCAACACTAACACAAGTGCGAAAAGTGGATTTTCAACACTAACACAAGTGCAAAAAGTGTTTTTTCCACACGAATACAAGTGCAAAAGTGGTTTCCTGCACCAACACAAGTGCGAAGAGTGGTTTTTCAACACCAACACAAGTGCGAAAAGTGGTTTTTCAACACTAACACAAGTGCGAAAAGTGGTTTTTCAACACTAACACAAGTGTGAAATGTTGTTTTTCCACACTAATACAAGTGCAAAAGTGGTTTCCTGCACCAACACAAGTGCGAAAAGTGGTTTTTCAACACTAACACAAGTGCGAAAAGTGGTTTTTCAACACTATCACAAGTGCTAAAAGTGTTTTTTCCACACTAATACAAGTGCAAAAGTGGTTTCCTGCACCAACACAAGTGCGAAAAGTGGTTTTTCAACACTAACACAAGTGGGAAAAGTGGTTTTTCAACACTAACACAAGTGCGAAAAGTCCTTTTTCAACACTAACACAAGTGCAAAAAGTGGTTTTACCACACTAATACAAGTGCAAAAGTGGTTTCCTGCACCAACACAAGTGCGAAAAGTGGTTTTTCAACACTATCACAAGTGCAAAAAGTGTTTTTCCACACTAATACAAGTGCAAAAGTGGTTTCCTGCACCGACACAAGTGCGAAAAGTGGTTTTTCAACACTAACACAAGGCGAAAAGTGTTTTTTCCACACTAATACAAGTGCAAAAGTGGTTTCCTGCACCAACACAAGTGCGAAAAGTGCTTTTTCAACACTAACACAGGTGCGAAAAGTGGTTTTTCAACACTAACACAAGTGCGAAAAGTGGTTTTTCAACACTTACACAAGTGCGAAAAGTGGTTTTTCCACACTAATACAAGTGCAAATGTGGTTTCCTGCACCAACACAAGTGCGAAAAGTGGTTTTTCAACACTAACACAAGTGCGAAAAGTGGTTTTTCAACACTAACACAAGTGGGAAAAGTGGTTTTTCAACACTATCACAAGTGCAGAAGTGTTTTTTCCACACTTATACAAGTGCAAAAGTGGTTTCCTGCACCAACACAAGTGCGAAAAGTGGTTTTTCAACACTAACACAAGTGCGAAAAGTGGTTTTTCAACACTATCACAAGTGCAAAAAGTGTTTTTTCCACACTAATACAAGTGCAAAAGTGGTTTCCTGCACCAACACAAGTGCGAAAAGTGGTTTTTCAACACTAACACAAGTGTAAGTGGTTTTTCAACACTAATACAAGTGTAAAAGTGTTTTCCTGCACCAACACAAGTGCGAAAAGTGGTTTTTCAACACTAACACAAGTGCGAAAAGTGGTATTTCAACACTAACAAAAGTGCGAAAAGTGGTTTTTCCACACTAACACAAGTGCAAAAGTGGTTTCCTACACCAACACAATTGCGAAAAGTGGTTTTTCAACACTAACACAAGTGCGAAAAGTGGATTTTCAACACTAACACAAGTGCGAAAAGTGTTTTTTCCACACGAATACAAGTGCAAAAGTGGTTTCCTGCACCAACACAAGTGCGAAGAGTGGTTTTTCAACACCAACACAAGTGCGAAAAGTGGTTTTTCAACACTAACACAAGTGCGAAAAGTGGTTTTTCAACACTAACACAAGTGTGAAATGTTGTTTTTCCACACTAATACAAGTGCAAAAGTGGTTTCCTGCACCAACACAAGTGCGAAAAGTGGTTTTTCAACACTAACACAAGTGCGAAAAGTGGTTTTTCAACACTATCACAAGTGCTAAAAGTGTTTTTTCCACACTAATACAAGTGCAAAAGTGGTTTCCTGCACCAACACAAGTGCGAAAAGTGGTTTTTCAACACTAACACAAGTGCGAAAAGTGGTTTTTCAACACTAACACAAGTGCGAAAAGTCGTTTTTCAACACTATCACAAGTGCAAAAAGTGTTTTTTCCACACTAATACAAGTGCAAAAGTGGTTTCCTGCACCAACACAAGTGCGAAAAGTGGTTTTTCAACACTAACACAAGTGTAAGTGGTTTTTCAACACTAATACAAGTGTAAAAGTGTTTTCCTGCACCAACACAAGTGCGAAAAGTGTTTTTTCAACACTAACACAAGTGCGAAAAGTGGTATTTCAACACTAACAAAAGTGCGAAAAGTGGTTTTTCCACACTAACACAAGTGCAAAAGTGGTTTCCTACACCAACACAAGTGCGAAAAGTGGTTTTTCAACACTAACACAAGTGCGAAAAGTGGATTTTCAACACTAACACAAGTGCGAA
Source organism: Myxine glutinosa (assembly GCF_964187855.1). Lineage (NCBI taxonomy): Eukaryota > Metazoa > Chordata > Myxini > Myxiniformes > Myxinidae > Myxine > Myxine glutinosa. The sequence continues at coordinate 93,849 of NW_027617833.1, forward strand.
AAGTGTTTTTTCCACACTAATACAAGTGCAAAAGTGGTTTCCTGCACCAACACAAGTGCGAAAAGTGGTTTTTCAACACTAACACAAGTGGGAAAAGTGGTTTTTCAACACTAACACAAGTGCGAAAAGTCCTTTTTCAACACTAACACAAGTGCAAAAAGTGGTTTTACCACACTAATACAAGTGCAAAAGTGGTTTCCTGCACCAACACAAGTGCGAAAAGTGGTTTTTCAACACTATCACAAGTGCAAAAAGTGTTTTTCCACACTAATACAAGTGCAAAAGTGGTTTCCTGCACCGACACAAGTGCGAAAAGTGGTTTTTCAACACTAACACAAGTGCGAAAAGTGTTTTTTCCACACTAATACAAGTGCAAAAGTGGTTTCCTGCACCAACACAAGTGCGAAAAGTGCTTTTTCAACACTAACACAGGTGCGAAAAGTGGTTTTTCAACACTAACACAAGTGCGAAAAGTGGTTTTTCAACACTTACACAAGTGCGAAAAGTGGTTTTTCCACACTAATACAAGTGCAAAAGTGGTTTCCTGCACCAACACAAGTGCGAAAAGTGGTTTTTCAACACTAACACAAGTGCGAAAAGTGGTTTTTCAACACTAACACAAGTGCGAAAAGTGGTTTTTCAACACTATCACAAGTGCAGAAGTGTTTTTTCCACACTTATACAAGTGCAAAAGTGGTTTCCTGCACCAACACAAGTGCGAAAAGTGGTTTTTCAACACTAACACAAGTGCGAAAAGTGGTTTTTCAACACTAATACAAGTGCAAAAGTGGTTTCCTGCACCAACACAAGTGCGAAAAGTGGTTTTTCAACACTAACACAAGTGCAAAAAGTGGTTTTTCAACACTAACACAAGTGCGAAAAGTGGTTTTTCCACACTAATACAAGTGCAAAAGTGGTTTCCTGCACCAACACAAGTGCGAAAAGTGGTTTTTCAACACCAACACAAGTGCGAAAAGTGGTTTTTCAACACTAACACAAGTGCGAAAAGTGGTTTTTCAACACTAACACAAGTGTGAAATGTTGTTTTTCCACACTAATACAAGTGCAAAAGTGGTTTCCTGCACCAACACAAGTGCGAAAAGTGGTTTTTCAACACTAACACAAGTGCGAAAAGTGGTTTTTCAACAATATCACAAGTGCTAAAAGTGTTTTTTCCACACTAATACAAGTGCAAAAGTGGTTTCCTGCACCAACACAAGTGCGAAAAGTGGTTTTTCAACACTAACACAAGTGCGAAAAGTGGTTTTTCAACACTAACACAAGTGCGAAAAGTGGTTTTTCAACACTATCACAAGTGCAAAAAGT